>NC_045167.1:26013473-26035973 GCF_900700415.2 Clupea harengus
AATTTCTGTCTCTACATGGTCGCGCGTTTACAATTCTCTGCTCTCTGTATCGCGCATGGCAGAGTTCCGCCACTATGCGCACAAACACACACAGACAGACAGACACGTGCGCGCACACACAGGTGAGCACGCTCCCACCAGCGGACAGAATTGGGCTTAAGAATCAGTGCACAGCTACGGACACTTTTAAGCTTTAAAAAACTAATATCCAGGCGTTCATGAATCCGGCAGACCTCTTTTCCTAGGTAGGGTCGACAATGAGGCCCAATGAGAATGGCTACAACGACTTGGAACAGAACGTACGTACAGAATGTCCGCACCGAAAATTCAGAAATAGATCTGGCTTCCATTTTTTATCATTTTTCCGCGAGTTGTGCGTGGCCCTTTTTACATAGAGTCTGGTAATACAATCTATGAAATGTAACGAAAATGATTTATTTTGCTGTGAATAATGAAGGAAGCAATAAATCCGATATTTGCCAAACCCTCAAGAGCTGTTGCCATGGAGATTTTAACGTTACTTTCTGTTTGAAGACAAGGTAGCAGCTAGTGTTGAAGAATGGAATGACTTGAAATTGGACGACTTTAAATTAATATATTGAAATTGAACATCAACACTTATACGGATAAAATAAATAAACAAGGATAGCAAAACAGATTGATAAGCAATGGAGAACGGCAGAAACACAGGCAGGACGTCAGATGACGAGACAGATCATAGTGACACAGGCTGTTTTTTGTTTTTTTTCGTCATATGAAGGCTGAGACATTCATAACATTTTATTCAGTCGTACTGGTCCTTTTGTAATGCCAACATGTGCACTTCGT
Source organism: Clupea harengus (assembly GCF_900700415.2). Lineage (NCBI taxonomy): Eukaryota > Metazoa > Chordata > Actinopteri > Clupeiformes > Clupeidae > Clupea > Clupea harengus. The sequence continues at coordinate 26,014,302 of NC_045167.1, forward strand.
TGTGGATAAGTAAAGCATATTTTGCTACATTTTTGTAGTCCAGGTAATCTTTTGTTTGGCATATTGGTGAGGTTATTAAGAGGACCATTTCTCAATCGTTTTGTTCTTGATGTTTTATTTTATCAATTATTAATTAATTATTTTTCAACAAATAACTCAATTATAATTACAAAGAGGACAATTCATAACTTTTTATCGCAACTTTCACTTTCTGCGTGTGTGTGTGTGTAGGTTTTGAGCTGGTCTTGGTTATAAATCTGTGTGTGTGTGTGTGTGTGTGTGTGTGTGTGTGTAGGTTTTGAGCTAGTCTTGGTTATAATTCTGCGTGTGTGTGTGTGTGTGTGTGAGGTGTGTGTGTGTGTGTGTGTCTGTATAGGTTGAGCATGCATGTAAACACCAGCTGTCATAACTCAAACCCTCACTGCCGCAGGGATATAAAATAAACACGCGTGATTGGGTGACCGGGTCCCAGATGTATAAGCATCCGCAGTGCCAGAGCTGGGCTCTGCTGCCCCATTGTGACCTCACACAACAACAACAATCCCAAACAACAACAACCAGGGCCAAATACTGACCCCAGATGCAGATCAACCAGGGCCAAATACTGACCCCCAGATGCAGATCAACCAGGTCCAAATACTGACCCCAGATGCAGATCAACTAGGTCCAAATACTGACCCCAGATGCATTGTAGCGAAGGGAGAGCGTGGTCACCCCACCCGGACTCGAACCCGGGTCTACAGGGTGCCAAACATGCGCTCTGACCGCCACACCAAAGAGCCCGGCTCAATGGCATGGTCACATCGTCACATGCATATAAAAAAAAACAGGTCTGTCCACACACCAGCAGCCCCACGGCTCTCCACAGCTCAACCCTTTGCTGATCTTAAAAGCTGTGCAAATATGGCTCTGAACAGCGGTGCACATTCCCACCTCCTGCCGGGCCTTTAAGCCTGCCTAGTCCCTGCTAATGAACTTAATGAACTTAATGCCTCATGAACCCATTCACATGAACGCACTCACTAAACCAATCTGCACTGTAAGCATTCAGTGCTGACCGCTTGATTTATTATTATTATTGTTTGCATAATCACATATTGTTCTTCACATGTTGTTAATAATAATAATAATAATAATAATAATAATAATGGTAATAATATGATGTTGACTCCACATACAGTTGTCACAACGTCAACACCATTCTAGAATTCTCGAGTGCGTCCTAATGCCGTGTACTAGGCTTGTACGGCGCTTTTTAATAGATCGGCTCTTTGTTTTGTTTTTTATTGCACTGTTTTAATGCTTATTTGAAACTAAACTGGGGGTAGCGATCTGCCTCTAGTAAATGGTTACGTTTTAGCATTTCCCCAACGGCAGCCGAGTTGGCACGACCATACGGGAACTTTTTTGAGTAAACTTTTATTATTTTATTAGCCGAGCTTTTAAACTCCACGGACCAAAAGACGTAGTGTAACATGAAGCCATGACTTGTTTAAGTACTACTACTGCTGCTTGAAGAGGCACTGGATGAGTACGTTTAAATACTGCTAACCGTCACATCCATTAACAACACACCATTGTTTTTTAGCGTAACACATTTGGTAGTGGTGTTCTGACAAATAGTGATATGGCACATATTCATAAACACCTTCTGTGTGTGTGTGTGTGCAACAGGTAATGACCAGTGTCCAGTCATGAGATCTTTGTGTCAGTGAGCTGCGTGGGCTTGTGGTGTGTGTTGTGTGTGTGTGTGTGTGTGTGCCAGTGATCTGCGTGGGCTTGTGTGTGTGTGTGTGTGTGTGTGTGAACACTAAGGCTATTTACTGCAGTCCAAACATCGGCCTGGTTCTAAATTCTCGTCAGATTAAAGTGTGACGACTGCGGGGAAGAGCGTTGCCTTTGACCTTCGACCTTCGCTTCGATCTCATGGAGGATCCTGTTGATGACTAGCAAGTGTCACTAATGTGGCCACTGGATTAAGAGGCTGCTGCTTTGCAAGTGATTAGCTCACAGAGTGGCTAGGCTAGGGAGATAGCATAGTGTGTGTGTGTGTGTGTGTGTGTGTGTGTGTGTGTGTGTGTGTGTCAGTGAGCTGCGTGGGCTTGTGTGTGTGTGTGTGTGTGCTAGGGAGATAGCATATCTCAGCTCTGCAACCCCTGTGAGTGGCGCACACAGGCTAAAGCAGACAACGGATTTGTATTCTCTCCAAAAGTCACACGTGTTCACAGACGTCTCAAGGGTTATTTTAGCATGGACTCTCAGCATGGACTCTACATATAGGCTACAGAATAGCTTTAGCGCTGTCAACTATGGTAGCCTACTGTAAGAAACGAAAGAAGTTTCTTTGTTTCTGATGCAGCAATCTTTATTCCAGTAAAGTGCAGTTACGAAGCACGTGGAACATACTCCGGATTCAGCGGTGTAGGTCTGAACAACAAGCATCTCCAATTCTAGCCATCTTTACTGTTTTAAGACACCTCCTAGGCTTCTAATGTAAATGAGCTAGGCTTGTAATGCAAACAGGTCTGGCAACCTTTTGTTGTTCTGTATGATAATCTGGTTTCTCTGACCTGCTGCCTGAGATGGTTCTCAATGGCCTACCCCCATTACCATACTATGATTAATTGCAGTCACTCACACCTCAGTTTGCTTCCTGACCCCAGGTGTCTGTGCAAATCCAGTGTGGGGACCTTTCCTTTGTGACCATGATAAGATCACCATTTTGGATATTCTGCTGGCCAACTATTGGTGGTCACAGCAGCGGCTTGATCATGAATCTTACACTACGTAAATAAATACAAACTTCAGAGACAGAGAACTTGACTTTGACACACACACAGAAAACTTTGATGTTCACACACACCCCAATTGTCTTCCCTCTTTCTCTCCCTCTCTTTTTTCTGAACCCCTTTTTTCTCCTTCTCTTCTCCTTCTGCCCCAGTGCACTCCCTCTGAGGGGATGACCTGCTCAAGGCAGTGGGGTCTCCCCAGCAGAGCGGCAGGGGCAAAGCTTTCAATGGCTGGAGCAGAACTAATCAGACCTATGGGTTCAACTCACTAACACAAAGAGAGGGTGTGTGTGTGTGTATGTGTGTGGTGTGTGTGTGTGTGTGTGTGTGTGTGTGTGAGTGTGTGTGTCTATGTGTGTGTGTGTGTGTGTGTGTGTGTGTGTGTGTGTGTGTGTGTGTGTGTCTGTGTGTGTGTGTGTGTCTGTGTGTGTGTGTCTATGTGTGTGTGTGTGTGTGTGTGTGTGTCTATGTGTGTGTGTGTGTGTGTGTGTGTGTGTGTGTGTCTGTGTGTGTGTGTGGGGGAGAAAGAAGGATGTTGAGAGAGCGAGAGAGGTAGTGAGAGTGTGTGTGTGTGTGTGTGTGTGTGTGCTTGCCCTGGGAGAGAGATGTCTGTATGAGACACACATGAATGAGCGTATGTGTGTGTGTATTATGAGAGTGTATAGTGGTGGTGAGGTGACTGAGTGCATACATAAATAAGCTCACGTCTAAGTAAGTGTGTGTGTGTGTGTGTGTGTGTTTGTGAGATGAAAGAACACCAGAATATCACAAACTCAGATTGTGTTACTTTCTCAGAAAGGATATTTGTGGAGGGTTATATGAGGCTACGGGATTAGTGCCCCCCACGAAGGGCTCTGTGTGTGTGTGTGTGTGTGTGTGTGTGTGTGTGTGTGTGTGTGTGTGTGTGTGTGTGTGTGTGTGTCATATGACCACAGCATGGAAGCATATGAACTGTACTTGAGGGGCAGCAGGTGGGGTGGGGGGGGGGGGGGGAGTCACATGTACTTGGCTTCCCAGGGCCGACCTCTGACACAGATGTCCTTGATGGCCTGGGTTACTATCTTAAGTCTTTTGGAGTTTCCTGACGGGTTAAGAGGGTGATGTGTTGGCGTCTCACCTTAAAACAGAGACTTCTCTTCTATCAGAGATCTAGTCATGTGATACTGGAGTCATATAAAGATTAGGACTAAAATCATACCACTACCAGCACGTCACACAGATGCCCTACAACCTTTAGACACGCGGAAATGACACTTCAGAAGGATGGCAAGAGGGCTGTGGACCAGGGGACGCCATACGAGAGCAGGTCTACTTCATAAGAACTCTAGGTGGCGCTGTCCTGGTCACCCAGTTCTGCCTTGTGGTGTGCTGAGCTGCGCTGCGATGTGTTAACTAATTCAACAATGGGATTTCTCATGTAATTAAGAATCTGTCTTCTACCGAATTAAGTCTAAGTAGGCCAGACGCCGAGGTAATGAATATTCATGATATAAGCAGCCAAAACAAGCGGGTGGATCGGCTGGGGGTAGGGACCGGGAGCGGGTGTGGGGGGTGGAGGCGACAGGTCTGATCTCAATGCCAAGGCGTTCACGCCAAGAGGTCGCTTCCAAAGAGCAGAAGTTTAGCAAACAGAAGCGCAGCTCCACCAGTGACCTGCAAACTGATGAGGAGCCATTAACGCTGCATTCACCGGCCGTTAGAAAAGGTGTCCAACATCGGACGTCCCATCAACATCATCTTCACTGACATTGCGGCTAATATTATTATTAGACATATTATTATTATTATTATTGATTACTTTTGCTCAATGTAAGATGTTCACACCATCGATTCTTCAAGATGCCTTTGCCGCGTCCAGATTAAAAGTTCTAACGTTGCATCAGTCCATCTGGATCTAGCCCGCTCGACATCACAAGGTTAAAGCGCCACAGTCCCCTCCCCTGCCGGTGAATCGGCAGAGAGAGAGAAAGGGGGGGGGGGGGGGAGAGAGAGAGGGAGAGTGCTATCTGCGGACATCGTGACGGAAGATGGGGCGATTCAGCAATCTGAGCTGGAAGGTGCGGTGGAAGAGCATCGCTGTGCACACACGGCACGTCAATGTGCTTATGCTAGGAGGAACACGACCGCTGGCAAGAGCAAAGACCATGACTGGACCGGTAGTTTCCGCCGAGGTTGGATTTGACAGCTGCGGCCATAGCTTGCCAGGTTATTTCGCGAGCTGGCAGGCAGATATGGGTCAGTTTACAGCGGGGTTGCACGCCAGCGCCGATCCGTCACTCATACAATCCCTGACTGGATGTGGGTTAATCCGTCTCACACGCTGTCGTTAAAGAATGAGATCTATTCAAGAGGCGGCAAGCTGTCCACATTCACTCACACAATAGCAGAAATCGCGTTAAGCCAGCAAGCAAAATCTTTCAAGGTGTCATTCAAATAGAGCGTGACCTCAAGCCCCTCTCTAGCTCATGCACCCCTTACATTACCGTATAGTGACATAGTGCTCAGCGAATTCATCACTATTAAGTTGACCTGTCTGCAGTGCTGACCAGCTCAGATCTAGCAACGCGGCGGCAATATCACTGTTTTCAATGCGATTTCTTCCATCATAACGGTCACCTGCGACCTTACAGTAACTTATAAGAGGGGCAGGTATGACAGCTGACGTGCGCTGAGCATCCCAGTCGAGCTATACACACGAGCTGTGACAACCTGGCAGCCGGGGAGAGGAAACACACTTAACCAGCAGATAGCACGCGAGATGAGTCATTCATCGGGTTTCAAAAGACTTTCTAATGTTACAGACATGAGCTTCCTTACTTAGCTAGCGAATGAGTTAGCTGGCTACTAATATTTCACAGCTCTTCATTGAACTCCCCGATCATGGTGTAACGTTAATGTTTTTAAGTTGCAGTAAATGAACTAATGCTACTGCTCGTTCACCAGCAACAAAGCATGATCTTCTCAATTGGGATGGCTTTTTACAATTTAGGTTGCCGGTAGATCACAAACTCACCTTATTAGAAGCGAGCTCCAATTGCACCATCTTGACTTTGTCCTCGCTGTAACGTGATGTGGTTATCGTATCTCCCCTCACTCGATTGAGCTTCGCCCTTGAACATATGGGTTGCTGAATTGCAGTTGGCTCCAACTACAAGCTCCAAAAACGCCCACTGGCCCTGTTAGAGGGGGGGTTTCTTTGTGTTTTGTTCTTCCGTTGAGTTAATGCCCCAGACCATGCTTCCAACGTCCGCGTTTGCTCACTCGTTCGCTAGCAACAGCAACAGCAAGCCGATTGATTTTCATTTCCGGGTGAAATCTGATACTTTGCCAAAATAAAAGTACCCTGTCTTCATACAGTGGCTCTGCTTGATAACATGCGGCGATGCTACAACCAATCAGTTGAAGCAATCATAAAATCTTAAAAAAGGGATGTCATCAGACACTATTTATCTGAAGAGGGTAGAGACTTTTGAATGAGAGAGAGGGCTACATTTCACTCAGCATTTCCCTGCAAGGGAGTTAACAGAGCATAAGTGAAAAATATTCAAAATCGCTGAAGCTGGCTGTTCGAAATGAACTCTAGACTCTGTCGCTAGTGTCCAGCCTCTAATACTTGGTATGATACATATCACCCAAAACGACGGCCACCACGCTAGACAGTATAGGACTAAGAGGGGGAAACTGTTGGCTGTTTTCTTTGCCACACCTGAGAGACTTTTCACTTTTCAGCACCACGCTCAGCTCCGATCACCTTCAATGCAGCAACTGCCAGCAACAATACTATTTCCGGGTACCATAAAATTAAAAGTCCTGTCCGAAATGCCTGTAATAGAGTGTGGCTGGTTTTGGATGCACGGTGTGTAGTTTGTAGTGGCATCTAGTGGTGAAGTTGCTCAGTTGCACCCAGTTGAATACCCTTCTGTTGACAAACGCGTAGAAATACGTACGGTGTCATATAAACATGAAAAGCCAGTGTTTTAGTTGGTCCGTTTTTGGATTCCGTGAAAGAAGATTCTCTCCCTATGTAGATACAAAGTGCTCATTCTAAGCTCATGCAAACACACTGATTCATAGTTACAGGTAATTAAACACTAATGAAAACAAAAATATGAATACTATATTCCATTTCTACTAATAGATGCAACTAAAAACTACAAACTGTGCCTTTAATGGCTAAAATATCTGCTTTTTTTCCCGACAGCCATGACTATGTTCCCAAACTGTGTAAGACTTTCTCAGGGCTTCGCATATTACATGTGACTATAGATTAACAAACAAGGCTGACTTCAGTCAGTTTATTGTGGCACAAACGACACACAGTCAGGTTTCCATGGTAATAATGACAGCACTGGAACAGCTCTCATAGGCTTTAATACTGATACAGGCAAAACATCAGTCCCAGTGTTGTTGGACCCTAGTGCAGCCTTTGACACGGTTAATCATAATATACTACTACAGACTGGAACATTGGGTTGGATTTTCAGGTGCGGTTAGCACGAGACTCAGATCTCATACAACCTCACCTAATGACTATGGTCCCCTAGAATCTTGATCATAATATGTTACTATTCAGACTGGAACAGAAGACAGGAGCTTCTTGGTTGCCATGGGAAACTACTATACCTCAAGGGTCCATCTTAGGGCCTTTATTATTCTGCCTTTATATGTTCCCGCTTGGACAAATCATTGAAGACAATTTCTTATCATATCTCTGCTGATGACCCCCTCGCACTAACGACTTTGGCCCTCTTAAATCTCTTTGTCAATGCATTGACCAAATGAATAGCTAGATGTCTCGAAATTTCAAAGTACAAAACCGAAATAATCTTTTTTGGGGAAAAACACTTGTAAAGAGACACAGATAAGTAAATAAATAAATGTTACATAAATGTTAAATAAATACATTGTACAGGTTACAAAACACTTATAAAGAGACACAGATAAGTAAATAAATAAATGTTACATAAATGTTAAATAAATACATTTTACAGGTTACAAAACACTTATAAAGAGACACAGATTTTGCCGGAGATAAATAAACAGGAACTGACGTACTAACCACAACTCATGGGCCTTATGTAAAAACATGATTTAGAAAAAACTCATTCATGCTTTTATGTCCAGCAGGGTTGACTACTGCAATGGTCTTTTCACAGGCCTTCCTAAAAAGACCATCAAACAGCTTCAGCTTGTAAAAACTGCTAGAGTTCTTACGAAAACCAAAAGAACTGACCACATTACTCCAACACTTAAGTCCTTAAGTCACAGAATTGACTTTAATGCACTGTTGCTTGTTTATAAATGGTTGACCCAGGTTCAATTCCCGGCCACTTCAGGATGCCCTTGTAAGTTGCTTTGGATAAAAGCATCCGCTAAATACTGGAGCTTTAGCCTTTCTAAATCATTAAATAGGACAGGCCTAAATCACCTCTCAGGTATGTTTCAGGAGTACACACCTGCTAGAGCTCTCACATCACTGGAGAGACGTCTGCTGGTAATACCTTCTGTCAGAGCTACACATGAGGATAATAATAATAATAATAATATCTTCTGTCAGAGCTACAAATGATGATTATAAAAATAATACCTTTTGTCAGAGCTACACATGATGAGGATAATAATCATAATAATAATAATAATAATACCTTTTGTCAGAGCTACACATGATGAGGTACATCTTCAGTTCACCCAAGGGACCAGCACAGGTCTGATCAGTTACTCAGTTCACCACAGGGACCAGCACAGATCTAGCTGATCAGTTACTCAGTTCACCACAGGGACCAGCACAGGTCTGATAAGTTACTCAGTTCACCACAGGGACCAGCACATATCTTGCTGATCAGTTACTCAGTTCACCACAGGGACCAGCACAGATCTAGCTGATCAGTTACTCAGTTCACCACAGGGACCAGCACAGATCTAGCTGATCAGTTACTCAGTTCACCCAAGGGACCGGCACAGATCTAGCTGATCAGTTACTCAGTTCACCACAGGGACCAGCACAGGTCTGATCAGTTACTCAGTTCACCACAGGGACCAGCACAGGTCTGATCAGTTACTCAGTTCACCACAGGGACCAGCACAGGTCTGATCCAGCCAGCCCAGCCCAGCCCAGCTCTGATCAGTTACTCAGTTCACCCAAGGGACCAGCACAGATCTAGCTGATCAGTTACTCAGTTCACCACAGGGACCAGCACAGGTCTGATCAGTTACTCAGTTCACCACAGGGACCAGCACAGGTCTGGCTGATCAGTTACTCAGTTCACCACAGGGACCAGCACAGATCTAGCTGATCAGTTACTCAGTTCACCACAGGGACCAGCACAGGTCTGATCAGTTACTCAGTTCACCCAAGGGACCAGCACAGGTCTGATCAGTTACTCAGTTCACCCAAGGGACCAGCACAGGTCTAGGTGGTTATTGGGTCTCTCCTTTGTTTCCCAGACCTCCCATTTCATCAGACAGAATAGAGAGAGAATCCCAAACGCATTATTTGTCATATAAATGTCTATTTCAAGCTTTTTATAATTTTTCTCATACCGTTCTGCTTTTAGTTCTGTCTGTGTGAACTGCTCCCATCCTTTGACATTTAACAGGTTTCACATCTTCTTTCTTTCCCTGTGGCACGAGATGCCAGAAGATTGAAATAGCCACTCACAACCTTTCACAACTGAAATAAATACTCTTCATTATGAACAGATTAAAATATATACATGTATATATATTCTTACATAGCAACAGGAGCTGATTGGATGAATATTATTTTGTCCGTCCAGCTGTGGAGCAGTGTGAAAGGTTATAGTTTCTCCATGGATGTAGAATAAACTGCAGATTTAAGATTGTGTAATAATGTTATAGCTCGTAGAATATACTGCAGATTTAAGATTGTGTAATAATGTTATAGCTCGTAGAATAAACTGCAGATTTAAGATTGTGTAATAATGTTATAGCTCGTAGAATAAACTGCAGATTTAAGATTGTAAGATTGTGTAATAATGTTATAGCTCGTAGAATATACTGCAGATTTAAGATTGTGTAATAAGGTTATAGCTCGTAGAATAAACTGCAGATTTAAGATTGTGTAATAATGTTATAGCTCGTAGAATAAACTGCAGATTTAAGATTGTGTAATAATGTTATAGCTCGTAGAATAAACTGCAGATTTAAGATTGTGTAATAATGTTATAGCTTGTAGAAGATTTAAGACTGTGTAATAAGCAAGGCCCCAACAGACCAGTCAGATTCAGCTGACTGACTCTGACACACGGAGCTGGATCACCTCCAGAGGCGGAAGCTCGCTGTGCGGTCCATATGGGAGATATATGCTCCTTCACATGCACCACTGAATCAATGAAGAAGACTTTTCAACCCGTAATATCATTTACTGAAATACACAACGCCAGTGGGTTGATGCCGGGATGGAATAGTGCAAGTGATGTAATCTGCACACGACTAATCAGATTATACAAATGAAATGCTGGTTTTGTCAGTGTTGATAGCAATATTGGCAGTTACATTCTCAGGAATGTGCGTTCCAGAATATCCAACCCTGCTGGAATAACTTCTCATTACCATTATTTACCGTTTCCTGCTTGTGGGGGCGTTGTTCAGTTATCCCCACACTTTGTAAATGTATTGTTCTTCATGAAGACTAGAGGAGTGTTTTTGGAGAACCTGTTAATGCAGAAGCGGTCTCCGGCAGTCTTTGCTGACATTTATCTAGATGGGAATTCAGACGCCGCGTAGGCATCGCTTGCTCTGATCAACCATCACAAGAGCTCCCGGAGGAAGCACGGAATCAGCTGCTCCCCGCCCTCCCCTCCCCTCCCCCGCCTCTACCGTCGGGTCTCCTGGAGAGAAAGAGAAAGAGAGGGAGAGCAGCCGACCGGTGCCACTCACTCACTCAGCATCTCGCTTTCCGGATAGCTTTGCACTGCTTCAGGAGACAGTGGCCAAGCGGGAAAATGTCAGCCAGACCCGGCTTCTATCGGCAGGAGCTCAACAAGACCGTATGGGAGGTTCCCGAGCGGTACCAGAACCTGACGCCGGTTGGATCAGGGGCGTACGGGTCTGTGTGGTAAGTCGAGCGGGTAGAGGAGAGGGGCGAGGCAGACGGATCATCACACCTCACACACAAACAAAACACACCGACACGACGTTTCTGTCTAAATCACTCAATGGCCCTACGGGATTTGTTTTTAGATTTTAAAGAAATGCGAGGGAGATCTGTCCAGCATTCTGCTCTTTGCGATTAGATCTGGAGGAGACGTTGATCAGTGCACAAGGCAATTCCGCGATAGACCAACACAAACGTTTTGCTCAGCTTTGTTTAATTGCCTACAGCGTCAAGCCGGTCTTGCATGAGTTCATTGTCTTGCCTCTTATACATGCGATATGAAGCACCTGTGCCCCACACGACCAGGCTACTCCACTCAAGCGGATGTTTGTGGGGAACTCGAATGCTCCCCGCCGGAGGTGATGCGTGATAAGTGGGTCGAACCAGTGACTCAGCGTCCCCCACGCCCCCGCTGTGAGTCGTGTTATGTTTATCATCTAAAGTTAGGTTTTGCGATAAACTATAATTTATTCGTTTTGCCACGGTGAGATGGGACTTTGTCGTGAAGCAGGCAGACTCCCCAGCGAAGTCATTTCTAAACAGATGAGACTAGGCCTGTGAGGGGTTCATGGTGTCATTAATATATAGTCCGTTTAGTTAGCGTCAGTGCATGTTCTCGAGTTAGACACCACATTGAATATGTAGCTACACTGTGATATTGTGCACTCTGTCATTCAGTTCAATTCCACTCAATTCAGTTTAGTTCAATTAATGTTCAATTCAACGTGGAGTCATAGCTGCGTTTCACAAGCTACTGCTAGAGTACTTCTTCAAGCTACTGCTAGAGTACTTCTTCAAACGATAAGCTACTTCTTCAAGCTACTGCTAGAGTACTTCTTCAAACGATAAATGCCGCGGCTTATGTAAGATGTTGGCTGGGGTCAAGACAGCAATATTTTCTCACTTCAAATCCACACGGTGGGGTAGGGAGGGGAGTTCAGCCTGGAACTTCAAAAGTTTTCTGACATTGTAGTAACGTCTGAAATACAGCTGCCCTGTTAGTTCTTGTGCTCCTGGGTTAGGGTTAGGGCTCCTGGGCATATAGAAACGCTTCCGGCTCAGAGGGCCAGAGAGTCTATTCAGTTCAGAGGGCCAGAGAGTCTATTCAGTTCAGAGGGCCAGAGACTATTCAGCTCAGTTCAGTTCAGTTCTAGTCATGTTCTACTCAGGTGTAGTCATTTGGTTCAGCTCTGCGTGTTCACTCTGTATGTTTATACCTGCAGGTCCATAACATCAGTGTGTGTGTGTGTGTGTGTGTGTGTGAGTGTGCAGGTCCATAACATCAGTGGTGTTTTAACACCCAGTGTGTGTGTGTGTGTGTGTGTGTGTGTGTGTGTATGTGTGTGTGTGTGTGTGTGTGTGTGTGTGTGTGATGTGCTTCCTCAGTGGTTCCTCATATGGCGTCCAAAGCTGAGGGGTTATGGATGCTTACATAAGCAGAGTCGGTTACGGTGTCAACATGCATAGCACACACACACGCACACACACACACACACACACACACAAACACACACACACACAGTGTGGATCTGATCTGGGTTAGACATGTTCTCCCTGGATCTGATCTGGGATAGATATGTTCTGCCTGGATCAGCCTAGGCGGCCGATGCTGCCATGTAAAGCCCTAATGGTCTCATCTACTTACGGGACATTCAGATAGGCACCCATCCAGAAATGCATTAACCACACACACACACACACACACACACACACACACACACACACACACACACACAGACACACAGTCACACACACACTCACGCACACACACAGTCACATTCTCTGTCTGTTTGCCTCGCTCACTCACACATCCAGAGGCTCACAGTGAAATCAATGACAACACACACACACACACACACACACACACATACAGTGGGAAAATGTCTGGTCTCTTTCCCACAGGGTGCCGAGAAGGAGAGAGAGAGAGAGACGGAGAAAGGAGAGGGAGAGAGAGAGACGGAGAGAGGAGAGGGAGAGAGAAAGAGAGAGAGAGTGAAGACAGGAGAGAGAGAGAGACGGAGAGAGGAGAGGTAGAGGGAGAGAGGAGAGGAGAGGGAAAGAGAGAGGGAGAGTGGAGAGTGAGAGGATAGGAGAGAGGGAGAGGAGAGGGAGAGGAGAGAGAGAGGGAGGAAAGAGAGAGAGGGAGAGGAGAGGGAGGGAGAGAGGAGGGAGGAGAGAGAAGAGAGAGGACAAGGAGAGGAGAGAGAAAGGAGAGAGAGAGAGAGAGAGAGAGGGCCATGTATGGATGTTGCTTTCAGTAGGGCCTACTGCAGAATGGGGCCTGGACCATATCAGAGGCACACACACAGACACGCACACACACACAGACACACACAGACACACACACACACACACACACACACACACACCCAGACACACACACACCCAGACACACACACACACACACACACTAACACACACACACACACACACACACACACACACACACACACACACACACACACACACACACACAGCCAGTGCTCCTCATGCCCAGACCATATATGGCACCAACCACTAGGGAGCACCAACACATCTCTTACTCTATCAGGTTGGTTTTAATGCAGAAGATTGTTTGAAACTTTCAGTAATTATGTTGGGTATAAAAGATAGTAATTTCCAGTTTACCTGGGTGGTTGTTGTGATTATATTATAGCGTTAGTTATTATAGTGGTTTGGCATAGTTATATACTGTAGACACATCTGTCTGTAGGATGTATATGGATTCTGTTATCAGGGCATTTAATACAGGTGTATGTGTGTACATATCTGGTCCTCACCGCTGCAGTACGTTTCATACATGGCTTGACCTCTCTGTTGTGTAGTTGTGTGTAGTTGTGTGTAGTTGTGCGTTTCATACATGGCTTGACCTCTCTGTTGTGTAGTTGTGTGTAGTAGTTGTGTGTAGTTGTTTATAGTTGTGTGTAGTTGTGCGTTTCATACATGGCTTGACTTCTCTGTTGTGTAGTTGTGTGTAGTTGTGTGTAGGTGTGTGTAGTTGTGTGTAGTTGTGTGTAGGGGCGCTAGAGGTGTGGCCCCCCTGGGTCTGATGCCTCTGTCTTACGGTCTCCACCCCCCCCCCCCCCCCTACGTGACTCACTTTCATTCCTCCTTTCCCTCCTCTCTCTGTCTCCTCATCTCTCTCCCTCTCCCCCTCCCCCTCTCCCTCTCCCTCTCCCTCTCTTATTCTCCCCCTTCTTACGGTCTCTTTCTCCTTCCCCTTCTCTCTCTCTCTCTCCCTCTCCCTTCTCTCTCCCTTCTCTCTCTCCCTTCTCTCCCTCTCCCTCCCCCTTCTCTCTCTCTCTCTCTCTCTCTCCCTCTCTCTCTGCCCTTCATCTTTCCTCAGCTCTGCGTACGATGTGAAGAGTCGTCAGAAGGTGGCGGTGAAGAAGCTGTCTCGGCCCTTCCAGTCTCTCATCCACAGCAGGCGTTCCTACCGGGAGATGCGTCTGCTCAAACACATGAAGCACGAGAACGTGAGGGCCAAGCGCTACTCTCTAAATACTACAACACTCTAAATACTACAAAAACACTCTTTTAATACTACAACATTACTCTCTTAATACTACAACAACACTCTCTTAATACTACAACATTACTGTCTAAATACTACAACATTACTGTCTAAATACTACAACACTCTCTTAATACTACAACACTCTCTTAATACTACAACAACACTCTAAATACTACAACCACTCACTCTTAATACTACAACCACTCACTCTTAATACTACAACCACACTCTCTTAATACTACAACACTCTCTAAATACTACAACACTCTAAATACTACAAAAACACTCTCTTAATACTACAACATTACTCTCTTAATACTACAACAACACACTCTTAATACTACAACATTACTGTCTAAATACTACAACATTACTGTCTAAATACTACAACACTCTCTTAATACTACAACAACACTCTAAATACTACAACCACTCACTCTTAATACTACAACCACTCACTCTTAATACTACAACCACTCTCTCTAAATACTACAACATTACTGTCTAAATACTACAACAACACTCTAAATACTACAACATTACTCTCTTAATACTACAACATTACTGTCTAAATACTACAACATTACACTCTAAATACTACAACCACTCTGTACATACTACAAAAACACTCTTAATACTACAACCACACTCTCTAAATACTACAACATTACTGTCTAAATACTACAACACTCTAAATACTACAACCACTCTGTACATACTACAACAACACTCTAAATACTACAACACTCTCTTAATACTACAACCACTCACTCTTAATACTACAACAACACTCTAAATACTACAACCACTCTCTCTAAATACTACAACCACTCTCTTAATACTACAACAACACTCTAAATACTACAACCACTCACTCTTAATACTACAACCACACTCTCTAAATACAACCACATTACTGTCTTAATACTACAACATTACTCTAAATACTACAACATTACTCTCTTAATACTACAACATTACTCTAAATACTACAACACTCTAAATACTACAACATTACTCTCTTAATACTACAACAACACTCTCTTAATACTACAACATTCTAAATACAACCACACTCTTAATACTACAACATTCTAAATACTACAACACTCTAAATACTACAAAAACACTCTTTTAATACTACAACATTACTCTCTTAATACTACAACAACACTCTCTTAATACTACAACATTACTGTCTAAATACTACAACATTACTGTCTAAATACTACAACACTCTCTTAATACTACAACAACACTCTAAATACTACAACCACTCACTCTTAATACTACAACCACTCACTCTTAATACTACAACCACACTCTCTTAATACTACAACACTCTCTAAATACTACAACACTCTAAATACTACAAAAACACTCTCTTAATACTACAACATTACTCTCTTAATACTACAACAACACACTCTTAATACTACAACATTACTGTCTAAATACTACAACATTACTGTCTAAATACTACAACACTCTCTTAATACTACAACAACACTCTAAATACTACAACCACTCACTCTTAATACTACAACCACTCACTCTTAATACTACAACCACTCTCTCTAAATACTACAACATTACTGTCTAAATACTACAACAACACTCTAAATACTACAACATTACTCTCTTAATACTACAACATTACTGTCTAAATACTACAACATTACACTCTAAATACTACAACCACTCTGTACATACTACAAAAACACTCTTAATACTACAACCACACTCTCTAAATACTACAACATTACTGTCTAAATACTACAACACTCTAAATACTACAACCACTCTGTACATACTACAACAACACTCTAAATACTACAACACTCTCTTAATACTACAACCACTCACTCTTAATACTACAACAACACTCTAAATACTACAACCACTCTCTCTAAATACTACAACCACTCTCTTAATACTACAACAACACTCTAAATACTACAACCACTCACTCTTAATACTACAACCACACTCTCTAAATACAACCACATTACTGTCTTAATACTACAACATTACTCTAAATACTACAACATTACTCTCTTAATACTACAACATTACTCTAAATACTACAACACTCTAAATACTACAACATTACTCTCTTAATACTACAACAACACTCTCTTAATACTACAACATTCTAAATACAACCACACTCTTAATACTACAACATTCTAAATACTACAACACTCTAAATACTACAACCACACTCTTTTAATACTACAATAACACTCTAAATACTACAACACTATAAATACTACAACCACACTCTAAATACTACTACAACCACACTCTAAATACTACAACACTCTTAATACTACAACCACTCTCTTAATACTACAACCACTCTCTTAATACTACAACACTCTAAATACTACAACACTCTTAATACTACAACCACACTCTCTAAATACTACAACATTACTGTCTAAATACTACAACACTCTAAATACTACAACCACACTCTAAATACTACAACACTCTTAATACTACAACCACTCTCTAAATAATACAACAACACTCTCTTAATACAACAACCACTCTCTTAATACTACAATAACTCTTAATACTACAACCACACTCTCTTAATACTACAACCACACTCTAAATACTACAACCACTCTCTTAATACTACAACCACTCTCTTAATACTACAACCACACTCTCTAAATACTACAACATTACTGTCTAAATACTACAACACTCTAAATACTACAACCACACTCTAAATACTACAAACACTCTAAATACTACAACATTACACTCTTAATACTACAACCACACTCTTAATACTACAACAACACTCTAAATACTACAACACTCTTAATACTACATTAACATTACTCTCTTAATAATACAACATTAGTCTCTAAATACTACAACAACACTCTTAATACTACAAACACAATCTCTAAATACTACAACCACACTCTCTTAATACTGCAACATTACTCTCTAAATACAACAACACTCTTAATACTACAAACACACTCTCTAAATAAATACTACAAACACACTCTCTAAATAAATACTACAAACACTCTCTAAATACTACAACAACACTCTTAATACTACAAACACACTCTCTAAATACTACAACCACACTCTCTTAATACTGCAGAGATCTGCACCAAATACATTCCAAACACACAGCCAAAAGTGTTCACATGAACTCAGTACCATCTGTAGTGTACCTCCTCCCATGTGTCATGTGTCCACCAGTACAGCAGTGTCAGTAGGGGAGGATTCTGTGTCAAGTTAAAAGTCTTATTACAGCAGTGTCAGTAGTGAAAGGATTCTGTGTCAGTTAAAAGTCTTATTACAGCAGTGTCAGTGGGGAAGGATTCTGTGTCAAGTTAAAAGTCTTATGCTCTATTGCAGTCTCAGAGATGATCCTCCCTTGCTAGCTAATCTCTGAGAGTCGTTAGGTCATCAATCATCAGTCATTAGTAATTACACTAATGAGCTCATTCTGCAAATTCAGCCGTTTCAGTCTAACTCTGTATCTCTGGTCCTCCTGCAGGTGATAGGATTACTGGATGTGTTCACTCCAGCTACCTCTCTAGAAGACTTCAATGAAGTGTAAGTGTGTGTGTGTGTGTGTGTGTGCGTGGGTGCGTGTGTGTATGAATATCAAAGGAGATGAGGACAGATAGTTCTGTGATAGAACGCTGCTGTCTATCTGATATGTTGACATGTTAATCTTAAAAGAATGAAGTGATTGGAAGTTTTTTTGATAATTGAATTGAAGAGAGTTTAACCTCTGTATCTTTGGATATGTTTGTGTGTGTGTATGTGTGTGTATGTGTGTGTGTGTGTGTGTTACCTGTATGTTCCCTCAGGTATCTGGTCACTAACCTGTTTGTGTGTGTGTGTGTGTGTGTATGTGTGTGTGTGTGTGTGTGTTACCTGTATTTTCCCTCAGGTATCTGGTCACTAACCTGATGGGGGCCGACCTGAACAACATCGTCAAGTTCCAGCGACTGTCTGATGAGCACGTGCAGTTTCTCATCTACCAGCTGCTCCGCGGACTCAAGGTGAGGCACACACACACACGCACGCACGCACGCGCACTCACGCGCACGCACGCACGCACGCACGCACACACACACACACGCACGCACACCCACACACACACACACACACACACACACACACACACACACTGCTGTCTGTTTCTTCCCCTCCACTGTCAGGAACCCTGATCATGTCCTCCTCTCCTCCTCTCTCAGTACATCCATTCAGCAGGACTGATTCACAGGGTGAGTATCAGCACTCGTTTCTCCTCTTTCCACACTCCTCTCCTCTCCTCACTCCTCATTCCTCACTCCTCTCTTATCCTCCTCTCTCCTCCTTTTCTCTCCTCCTTGTCTCTTCTCTTCCTCCCTCCTCCTCCTCTCTCCTCACTTCTATACCAAAGCATTTGTCATTGCAACACTTTTCTGGGAGAAGTGGTGCATTATCTGACAGAAGTGCAGGGGTGCCAATATAGTTGTCAGTGACTGTATGTGTTCACATTCAAAATCATCACCAAAATGATGCTTGGCCTCTGGGTTATATGTGTTTCAGTGTGTGAGAGAGAGAATGTCTATGTGTGTGTGTGTGTGAGAGAAAGAGAGAGAGCAGAAAAAGATATGCAAAGTGAGGGTACACACACACACACACAGAGACACACACACACACACACACACACACACACACACACACACACACACACACACATACACACATTATACACTAATATAGACATTCGTCCTTCATCTTTTGCTTTCTTCTTCTCTCTCTCTCACACACACACACACACACACACACCCCCCCACCCCCCCCCCCCCCCCCCCACACACACACACACACATATATTATACACTAATATAGACATTCGTCCTTCATCCTCTTCTTTCATCTTCTCTCTCTCTCTCTCTCTCACACACACACACACACACACACACACACACACACACACACATATATTATACACTAATATAGACATTCGTCCTTCATCCTCTGCTTTCTTCTTCTCTCTCTCTCACACACACACACACACATATATTATACACTAATATAGACATTCGTCCTTCATCCTCTGCTTTCTTCTTCTTCTCTCTCACACACACACACACACACACACACACACACACACACACACACATATATTATGTGTTCTCTCTAACTGTCTCCTCCTCCACAGGACCTGAAGCCCAGTAATGTGGCTGTGAACGAAGACTGTGAGCTCAGGGTAAGATTGACAGCGCTTGGGACCAATCAGAATGCCTGAGTGGGCTGGCTGCAATGTGATAACCCCTAACTCCACCCCTTGTCTTAGATCCTGGACTTTGGATTGGCCAGACAGACGGAGGACGAGATGACGGGCTACGTGGCCACGCGCTGGTACAGAGCGCCAGAGATCATGCTCAACTGGATGCACTACAACCAGACAGGTGTGTGTGTGTGTGTGTGTGTGTGTGTGTGTGTGTGTGTGTGTGTGCACGAGAGAGAGAGCAGCCAGCCATAAGTATTGGTGTCCCAGTTTTAATTTTGGTTGGGTCTTTAATGTGCGTGCGTGTATGTGTGTTCATGTGTGTGTGTATGTGTGTACGTGTGTGTGTGTGTGTGTGTGTGTGTGTGTGTGTGAATTATATATATTGTATTGGTGTCCCAGTTTAAATTTTGGTTGGGTCTTTAATGTGCTGGTGTGTATGTGTGTTCATGTGTGTGTGTATGTACGTGTGTGTGTGTGTCTGTGTGTGTGTATGTGTGTTTGTGTGTGTGTGTATGTACGTGTGTGTGTGTGTGTGTGTGTGTGTGTCTTGCAGTTGATATCTGGTCAGTGGGGTGCATCATGGGGGAGCTGCTGAAGGGGAAGGTCCTGTTTCCTGGCAACGACTGTATCCTTTGTTACCACGGGCAACCAGCTGTCTATGGCCTTCAGGCTCATGGTCACATGACCACCTCAGCATTCCGCCCCTGGAGCACAGTAAGGGCTGAGCTTCATAATTACAGAGGCAATGACAGAGGTGGTAAACCCCACACCACCCACCCTACATAGAGTGTGAACAGAGCTTTATACCTCTGGTTGTGGGGTTCATGTGGTGATGATGGTGAGATACCTCTGGTTGTGGGGTTCATGTTGTGATGATGGTGGCTGGTGGCTGTTAATAGGTACTGTGAGTTTGAAAGGGGTAGGGTGAGTCTTTTTGTGACCTATGACCCTTGACCCTAAGACCTGCTAGATATCGACCAGCTGAAGAGGATCATGGAGGTGGTGGGAACGCCGACCCCCGAGCTGCTCAAGAAGATGTCCTCCGAACACGTAACGCACTTCAAGAGCTTCTCCTTATAAAACTCTCTACTTCAGGGCCTCTGTATCATACAACTCTCTTCCTGTCTCTCATCCGTCCTGTAAAACTCTCTTCCTGTCTCTTAAGAAGACTTAAGCGTTCTGTAAAACTCTCTTCCTGTCTCTTAAGGTGACTTAAGCGTTCTGTAAAACTCTCTTCCTGTCTCTCATGCGTCCTGTAGAACTCTGTTCCTGTCTCTTAAGGAGACTCAAGCGTCCTCTAAAACTCTCTTCCTGTCTCTCATCCGTCCTGTAAAACTCTGTTCCCGTCTCTCATCCTTCCTGTAAAACTCTGTTCCCGTCTCTCATCCGTCCTGTAAAACTCTCTTCCTGTCTCTCATCCGTCCTGTAAAACTCTCTTCCTGTCTCTCATCCGTCCTGTAAAACTCTGTTCCTGTCTTTCAAGGAGAATTAAGCGTCCTGTAAAACTCTCTTCCTGTCTCTTAAGGAGAATTAAGCGTCCTGTAAAACTCTCTTCCTGTTCCTGTTTATCCTGTAAAACCCCTCCTCCTCCTGCAAAGCCCCTCCTCCTCCTGTAAAGCCCCTCCTCCTCCTGTAAAGCTCCTCCTCCTCCTGTAAAGCCCCTCCTCCTCCTATAAAGCCCCTCCTCCTCCTGTAAAGCTCCTCCTCCTCCTGTTAAGCTCCTCCTCCTCTGTCCTCCTCAGGCGCAGAAGTACATCCAGTCTCTGCCCTTCATGCCCCAGCAGGACCTGGAGAAGATCTTCAGAGGGGCCAACCCCCTGGGTGAGTGCCAACGACCAATCACAGGACACACAGCCCCGAATGGCCCAATCACAGGACACACAGCCCCAAATGGCCCAATCACAGAGCAGACAGCGCCCCAAATGGCCCAATCACAGAGCAGAGAGCGCCCCAAATGGCCCAATCACAGAGCAGA
>NC_045167.1:26040973-26043473 GCF_900700415.2 Clupea harengus
TGCCCTGTAACTGTGAATCTATAAACCCTATGCCTACCACCTGAGATGGGTTGACTTTGTTAGTGCTCCAAATGGCCAGTAGGGGGCAGCAGCACATGTCTGGTAGTGTTGTGTGTCGTATGGCCACTAGGGGGCAGCACATGTCTGGTAGTGTTGTGTGTGGTATGGCCACTAGGGGGCAGCACATGTCTGGTAGTGTTGTGTGTCGTGCTGAATATGTCTCCTCAGTCACATGGTACTGAGCTCCGACCTGGCAACTCAATACCTTTACAAAGAATGTAAAGAAATCTCTTATGTGTGACTAAAACACGTGTGTCTGTGCTGCCGTGTGCAACTCAGTATGGAGCAGCACACCGACACGGATACAGGCATGGACAATTACATGAACATGGAATGTGTTGAATGTATTTATAAGGTGATAACAGTGTTAACACTGTTTGAAGCAAACCGATGTTCAGTCTCTAAGACGCTTGACTGTGTGTGTAGAAGTGTGCATCTTTCTCTGTGAAAACCCCCGTGATTGGCTGAGGGGCTCGTGGGGTTTGCACTCGGGTTGTTGTCCACTTTTCACGTGAACCATCATCAGCTTGAGAGTCATGTACTCGCTGGAAATGGTTGTATATGTGTGTGTGTGTGTGTGTATGTGTGACCTTTCAAGGGTTTTAAATTAGTTTTGTTTTTTAAAAGTGTAGCATTGGAAAGGTGTCAGAGAGATCACGTACTGTTCACGCTACTGCTGAACACAGGGCTAGTGGATGTGTGTGTGTGTGTGTGTATGTGTGTGTGTTTAGGGCAGTTTCAAGATGAGTTTACTTGAAGCCAGACCCCTTCAGTGATGTGTGTGTGTGTGTGTGTGTGTGTGTGTGTATACCTGCTGGATGGGGTATCCCAGCTCTGTGTGTGTGTGTGTGTGTGTATGTGGTGTGAATACCTGCTGGATGGGGTATCCCAGCTGTGTGTGTGTGTGTGTGTGTGTGTGTGTGTGTGTATACCTGCTGGATGGGGTATCCCAGCTCTGTGTGTGTGTGTGTGTGTGTGTGTGTATACCTGCTGGATGGGGTATCCCAGCTCTGTGTGTGTGTGTGTGTGTGTGTGTGTGTGTGTGTGTGTGTGTGTGTATACCTGCTGGATGGGGTATCCCAGCTCTGTGTGTGTGTGTGTGTGTGTGTGTGTGTGTGTGTGTGTGTGTGTGTGTGTGTGTGTATACCTGCTGGATGGGGTATCCCAGCACGAGGTCTCTTCCCCTGCTGCACCTCTGGGCCTCCAGGTCCGCTGCTCCACGTCTGCATGCTTCTAGCTAACGTGCTAACGTGCTAACAGTCATCAGTGCTCAGCTAGCAGCTAGCAGCTAACGATAAAAGGGGCCTGTATCTGGGCTGGACACGTTCCCAGCGTTAGCTGCTAGCTGGGGGTAGCTGCCGCTCCCTGTAAAAGGTCAACCAGTGAGCAGAGCTGCTTTTTTTCTGGCAGAATGTGAACGCATGTGTCTGTCTCGTACTCTTGGACTGAAATAATAAAAAACTCAAAAACATCTCCCTGTCTTTGAGTCGTGTGTCTTCTTCATCTGGAGGTCCAACTACAGACCGCAGCTACAGACCGCAGCACCAAACATCTCACTGTCTTTGAGTCGTGTCTTCTTCAACTCTACACAACAATAAGAGGACTCAGAAGACTGACCCCTGGTGGATCAATCAGACACACACACACACCTGGAAGGGGAAAAACAACAAACCAAAGGATGGTACAGGGTACAATCAGGCCATGGGGGATTGGTGGTGATAAGTGAATGTGTGATTAGTGAATAATTAGTGAGGGGAGCGTGCCTATGTTCCCACAGCCCTATGTTCCCACATTTCTAAGAGCTTTTTCAAAATTAGGTCTTATGTTCCCACATTTCTAATATTCATTACAAAATTAGGCCCTATGTTCCTACAGTTCATCTAACCCTAACCCTAACCTATAACCCTAAATAATAACCCTAACCCGCGGGCGGGTCAGCGATTTTTTTCAAAATGGCGATTTTTGTACTTTTTTTTTTGCAACATGAACATGCAAATTGACTATAATTGTGGAGGAATTGATCATTTACATTAGGCATGCATTTGTAGGTGTTTTTGTCCCGAAAACGGCTGGGGCTTAACAGGAAATGTGGGACCATAGGGTTTAATTTTCAGAAAAATCTAGAAATGTGGGAACATAGGGCTGTGGGAACATAGGGCTGACCCCTTAGTGAGTGATTAATCAGGAGCAGAGACTACACAAGACCACACCTGCACATGTTAATGAATCAGGAGCAGCGTTTGGAGGGAAAGAGTTTATTTTAGTTTGACAGAATCAGAGCACAGGAATTCAGACAGAGCGGTGTAGTAGCACTGTAGCACTCTTGGCTACAGTCTGCCACTATTGTAGTGATTCCACAGCCAGAGGAAAGACACACACAGTCCAACGGTCACAGTCCAGATGCTCAGGTCGCCATGGCAGCGGTCACACACAACACGCA
>NC_045167.1:26069015-26076515 GCF_900700415.2 Clupea harengus
CCTCCGCCTTCGCCAACCTGTCCGCGCTGGAGCGCCTCGACCTCTCCAACAACTACCTGGACAACCTGCCGGGCGGCCTGTTCCGCGAGCTGGCCAACCTGAGCGCGCTCAGCCTGCGCAACAACAGCCTGACGGCGCTGGAGCGCGACCTCCTCCAGGGCCTGGGGCAGCTGCGGAGGCTGGACCTGTCGCTCAACGGGCTGTCGGCAGTGCCCCTGGGGCTGCTGGACGAGACGCAGGGCCTCACGTGGCTCTCGCTGGCCGGGAACAGGCTGCACGCGCTGGAGAGGGCCGCCTTCGAGCCCCTGGCCAACCTCCAGAACCTGCGCCTGGGGGCCAACCCCTGGGAGTGCGACTGCAACCTCCGCGACTTCAAACACTGGATGGAGTGGCTGCTCTACAGAGGTGAGTGTGTGTGTGTGTGTGTGTGTGTGTGTGTGTGTGTGTGTGTGTGTGTGTGTGTGTGTGTGTGTGTGTGTGGGTAGGGGCAGAGGTATGTACGTGTGTGTGTGTGTGTGTGTGTGTGTGTTTGTGTGTGTGTGTGTGTGTGTGTGTGTTTGTGTAGGAGAAGGGTGTTTAGGAGCAGAGGTATGTACATGTGTTTGTGTGGGTGGGTGTAGAAAGGTGTGTGTGTGTGTGTGTGTGCATACGTGCGTGCGTGTGCGTACGTGCGTGTGTGTGTGCGTGTGTGTGTGTGCATGTGTGTGTGTATAACAGGTGTGGGTGCAGGACAGAGTGCAGGAATTAAGGTCGATAATATATCTTCACTAGTGTTACAGAGGTGGGTGCTGTATGAGATGGCACAAGGACAGGGAAGGCTTTGTCTATGTGTGTGTGTGTGTGTGGGTGTGTGTGTGTGTGTGTGTGTGTGTGTGTGTGTGTGTGTGTGTGTGTGTGTGTGTGTGTGTGTGTGTGTGTGGGTGTGTGTGTGTGTGTGTGTGTGTGTGTGTGTGTGTGTGTGTGGGAGAGCTGAGAGGCGAAGCAGAAGAGTGTGTGGGCTTAGCCAAGAACACTTTAACCTCTCCTCATTCTACTGCATTACACACACACACACACACACACACTACTTACACACACACACACACACACACACACACACAAACACACACACACACACTACTTACACACACACACACACACACAGACACACACACACACACACACACACACACACACACACACACACACACACACACACACACACACGTGAGGAGAAGGGCAGACTGCTGTGTTGAGTGTCTGGAGTGGAAGCTCTCTTCCTCTGCTTTGTTAGTCACGCTCTGACATCACACTCGCTTTATGTAGAGCTCCACGAGGATGCGCCACTTCAACTGTGTGTGTGTGTGTGTGTGTGTGTGTGTGTGTGTGTGTGTGTGTGAGAGCACGTGCATGATGAGGTCCATCTGTGCTTGCCTGCGTGAAGGCATTCTGTGCATCTGTTCTGTCATATGACACAGCGAGGACAAAAAAAGCCTGTTTCCGCTCGGCTGCATAATGTCTTTAATAAAGCGAGCGCATGTGTGTGTGTTTGTGTGTGTGTTTGTGTGTGTGTGTGTGTGTGTTTGTGTGTGTGTGAGGGTCTCTCCTCCACGGCCCCTCCCCCCAAACAGCCACTGAGCCCTCAGGTGCAGCGCTGCAGCTGGGCACCATTGTGACATCATCAGCCTTAGCAACCAGCGGAATGTTACAGTTTTCAAAGTTCAGCAACATTCCATGAATGCCTTGAAATGAGACTGAAGCGAAATTTATGCTACTCCGATTTCACGGAGTCGGACATAGGGAACGCCTCTCCGAACACAGGGATCGCCTCTCCGATTTTAACCGATCTCTCCGAACCCTTTCCGAGCACCTCGGAGAGGCTGTCGTGCACCTACTCATTTTTCTAACTTCCCGTACGAGATTCCCGTACGAGGTTTGCTCGGAGAGGGCTCGGAGTAGCATAAATTAAGCATGACTCTAAGTTAGAGTCTACACTCTGAAGGAGGTCTTTCAACACACACACACACACACACACACACACACACACACACACACACACACACACACACACAAACACACACACACACACACACACACAAACATACACACACACACACACACACAAACACACACACACACACACACACACACACACACACACACACACACACACACTAACCTCCCACAGGGATGTAAAGCAGATGGAACAAAACACAACTTTAATGCTGAAAGACTGAGAGCAGACTTTTAAAAGTGTTCATCTAGAATACGCGCTGTTCATAACAACGTGCATCTCAATCCAAGTGTTCACTGTGCTTTCTGTAAACGTAACAATAAGAGGTCCATCGCTCTCTGGACGGTGACGTTAGTGTTTAGATGTTGTGTATAGTCTGACTGGGGCTGACGCACTCAACCCCTTTTATACAGCATTTCACATTGCTCTACTGCCATCTAGTATAGAGATATGACCTACCTAGTCTGCAATCAATCAATCAATCAATCAATCAATTTGTTTATTTGATCAAGAGGGACAGTGTACATTCATGAACATTAAGATGTAAATGCACCCAATTATAGCCAAAAGGCTAGTTTCCATTGGCAGTCCCCCTGCCAGAGTGAAAAAGGCTATACAGCCTAAAAAAGGCATTAACGTATATCAAATATATAGAGATATAACCTGCCTACTGCCATCTCACTGACTATAGAGATATGTATACTACTTTACATGTATACTACTATAAGTGCTGTAAAGCACTTATTTGCTGTAAAGCACTTTGAGCTGCATTCTTTTGCATGAAAGGTGAAATATAAATAAAGTTTTATTATTATTATTTTTATTATACTATAGACATGTGACCTAGTGCTGTCCGTTCCAGCAATCCCCTCAGTATATTCCAAAAGCGTTTCAAAACTCACCTTCTTAAACCTCATCTGTCTGATTAGTTTATTTAAAAACTCACCTTCTTAAACCTCATCTGTCTGATTAGTGTATTTGTTTGTATCCCTTACTTAATATTATTTCACTTAACATGATGCTTATTACTTATTCAGGTTTTTTCTAATGTTTTGTAAGTCACTTCGGACAAAAGCGTAGATACCGTAACTATAAATATAACTATAAGTATAACTGTAAGTATAAATCTATAAATACATGAAGTACCCTACAGAAAGGGGTAAAGTTCACTGAAGCTAAATTACATAATTCTCATGTTTGAGTGGCATACAAGCGTACGTGTGTGAGTGTGTGTGTGTGTGTGTGTGTGTGTGTGCGCATGTGTGTGTGTGTGTGTGTGCGCATGTGTGTGTGTGTGTGTGTGTGTGTGTGTGTGTGTGTTTGTGTGTGAGTGTGAGTGTGTGTGTGTGTGTGTGTGTGTGTGTGTGTGTGTGTGTGTGTGAGGGAGATCCAGTCACACCGAACGTGACATGATGGTGTGCGCTGATCATGTGGGACTATAGCGGCTATATGGTAGAATCGCTTTTGAGAGTGTCTTCTAGAGTCTATACTATGGACGGTGTGTGTGTGTGTGTGTGTGTGTGTGTGTGTGTGTGTGTGTGTGTGTGTGTGTGTGTGTGTGTGTGAAAGACCGCCTCTCTGCTCTCTCCTAAATCAATCTTGCAGTCTGCCACGGTTCATTTGTCTGATAGCACGACTTTGGTCTGGCGGTGGATGAGTCACTGGGCTCTCGTGTCCACTCACACACACACACACACACACACACACACACACACACACACACACACACACACACACACACACACACACACACACACAAGAAGGCTTCCACACGTACATGCAGACATATGAGTCCACACTGTATGCCTGTCAGGTCATGAATTATACAGGACACTCAGGAGGGGACTTTTCCATTTCACTCTGGAGTAGATGCCAATGCCACACACACACACACACACACACACACACACACACACACACACACACACACACACACACACACACACACACAGTCATGCACATACACACAGTCATGCACATACACACCCATACGCATGTAAACCCAACTACACACACACACACACACACACACACACACACACAAACACACACACACACAAACACACACACAAACACCCACACACGTACACACACACACACACACACACATACAGTTTCAGTTGATTTGTAACAGCTCAACAATGGTCTCTCTCTCCATCCTCTTTGTCCTCTCTTGCCACCTCCTTTACCCCTTTCTTTCTCTCTTGCTCTCCTCATCCCCCCCTCTCTTTCTCCATTGCATCTCGATCTCTTCATCCCTCTCCTCCTCATCATTCTTTCTGTCCTTCTCCTTTCTTCTCTTTTTCTGCCCACTCTCTCCTTCTATTCCCTCCTTATCTCTCCCCCATCCCTCTCTCTCTCTCTCTCTCTCTCTCTCTCTCTCTCTCTCTCTCTCTCTCCCAGGTGGTCAGGTGGATGCTGTGGAGTGCACACTGCCTAAGGACCTGCGTGGGCGGGACATCCGTGGCGTTCCCATAGAGATGTTTAACTACTGCCTGCAATTGGAGGACGAGAACGAAGGGGGAGGAGGCTCCTCCAGGGGAGGGGCGGGCTCGTCTCCGCCCTGTTACCGCGGCAACCCCGGCGGAGCTCCGTCCGCTCAGCCCTCGGAGACGCCGGCGACGGGGGCGTTCGCCGTGGACACGCTGCCGGACTGCGTGAAGCAGCGCTACCGGCCGGTGAGCGTGCGGCGGGCCATCGGCACCGTGGTGGTCGCCGGCGTGGTGTGCGGCATCGTGTGCATCATGATGGTGGCGGCGGCCGCGTACGGCTGCATCTACGCCTCGCTGATGGCCAAGTACCAGCGGGAGCTCAAGAAGAGACAGCCGCTCATGGGAGACGCCGAGGCCGACGGAGACCCCGAGGACAAACAGATCTCCTCCGTCGCATAGAGGGAGAGAGAGAGAGAGGGGGAGAGAGAGAGAGAGAGAGAGAGAGAGAAGACGGAGGGATGGATGGACACAGGTGTCGAGAGTCGAGAGGAAGGAAGTCTGATTCTTTCCTCCCCTGTAAGAGAGGTTTATCTTTTCTTTATCCAGTTGTAATGCATGCCTGTGTGAAATGTGTGTGTGTGCGTGCGTGTGTGTGTGTGTGAGAGTGAGTGTGTGTGTGAGAGTGTGTGTGCGAGTGTATGTCTGTGAGTGAGTGTGTTTGAGGATAACAGAAACCCACCCTGCAAAAAAACGACCAAAACTCCACCCTACGCTGCTCCTTGCCATCTCTCTCCTCCTGATTGGAGGCTGAAGCTGTCCGTCTTACATCGAGCTGCTGTCATTGGAGCGGCTCCCCCTGATCCAACCATATCAGACAGAGTGGGCGGGACTAGCCTCTTCTCACCCTTTGCCCCCCCCCCCCCCCCCTCTGGACCAGGGGGCAATGCCCCCTCCAGCACTTTACCCCCTTAACCCCCCCCACCCCCCACCCGGGGCAGTTTGTGACGTCTGCAGTCTTCCTGAGAAGAGCTGAGGGATTTCGGTCCGAAAGGGAATAGGAGGTATACCCCCCCCTCCCCCCCCCCCCCCCCCCCCCACCCCTCTTCAAACCCAGCCCTGCTCTGCTGTGCTCAAACAAGCCCCCTTGTAAAAGATTCTATGCCCTTCAGGGAATTCTGGGTAATTCTCCCTGTCTCCTCGTCTGTGTGTAATGAACACGATACATGGACCTGAGCTGTTGGCCCCGCCCCCTGACCCGAGGAGTGACAGGCGCCAGCCACTGCGTGATGTCATCAGTGTGATATACAATATGGCTATATTATAGAGGAAATACTCTCCGTGTTATATATGACGTGACGTGTCCCCCCTCTCTCCTTCACCCTTCTGTATACATTATTGGCTTCATGTCAACTCTCTTGATTTGTATTTATTTACATGTTTGTTTGTTTGTTGGTTTGTTTGTTTGTTTGTTTCAAAGGTATGCTACTTTCCCTGTAACATTCTTAGAGGTTGCTAGACTTGTTTTGGAAGAATCCTAACATTATGCCCAGTAGATGCATAAAAAAAAATTCAAAAATAAAAACAAAAAGAGTAGCTAGCTCGAGCCAGTTCTGTTCTGTGTGCTAGGGTTGTAATGCTGCAGTTCAGCTAGTGGGGAAAAAGGAGGCATTGGGATACTACGTTTCCCAGAATTCCAGAGTTTTGAGAGCGGTTGAGAGGGGCAGCGGTGAAGCACGGTTCTAATTGGTTGTGATGCAGCCCAGGCAAAGACTTGAGACACTGCTGGCCAAGACTCTGAAGTCTGGATCATTCTACTGGAGCTGAATCATATCTCCACTTGTCTGCGTACAAAACACAGTTTACTTCATCTCATCACTGCCTGTCCCAGACACACAATCACAGGGGACTGAAGAGAACATACATGCATATATATATATATATGAGAATGAGAATAGATATTGCTGTATTATGAATTGTCGGACCAATATCAAGGAAGTGTGTCTGTGTGTGTGTGTGTGTGTGCGTGTGTTTGTGACAGTCTTTGTGGGTAATACTGGATGGGTAATGCATACTCATTGGCTTTGAGGAGACAGTATGTGTGTCTGTGTGTGTCTGTGTGCGTGTGTGTGTGTGTGTGTGTGTGTGTGTGTGCACGTGCGTGTAAGTATCTGTGTGTGTCTGTATGTGGGTATGTGTCTATGTGTATCACACACGAACACGCACACACACACACACACGCATACACACACGCGCATACATACAGACGCATGTGCGAGCGAGCGAGTGAGCGCTCGCACACAAACACACACACACACACACAAACAGCTGTGTGTGCTGTGTGTCACTATTGTGTTGAGGGCGATCACAGGGCAGAGAGCAAGAAGAAGAGATGAAAGGACATGAATAGACAGGGAGAGAGAGAAAGAGAGAGAGGAAGGGGGAGGGAGGGAAAGAGAGAGGAAAGGGGGGAAGGAGAGGGAGGGGAAAGAGGGAGGGAGAGAGGGAGGGAGGGGAGGGAGGCAGTGAAAGGAGAGATGAAAGCCTCTCACCCATTTCACACACACACACACACACACACACACGCACACACAACTACGTTTCAATGCCAAATTAAGCTTAAGGTTGATGACCCAACAGGGGACCCATAGTGACCCATAGTGACCCATAGTGACCTGGCGTGAGGGAGCACTATCGCCACCCGGTGGCAGAGAGTGAAAGGGCGAACCCTGACTCCCAGTATCCACATAGGACAGTCACATGGCAGGATCACATGACAGGATCACATGACATGATCACATGACAGGATCACATGGCAGGATCACATGACAGGATCACATGACAGGATCACATGGCAGGATCACATGACTGTATCCGAATGCCACATGCGTGCCCTTGACATGTAAACCAATAGCATCCAACGGTAGCAAGTCTTTTGGTGTGTTTATAAGGCAGAGCCTCTGTTGTATATTCAAACATATCATACCACATGAACTTATATATTTATATTGATATAGCCTATATCCTGAGTAAACTATTGTGTAGGTCATGTGAGAGCTGTGTGTTACTTTATCAAAC
>NC_045167.1:26121515-26126515 GCF_900700415.2 Clupea harengus
AAAAAAGAAGTGCAGGAATGTAACTGCTGAAGTGCAAGTTAAGCGCTAGTCAAGGTCAAATTACAAATTACACCTCATCAAAGTACCACAGATGTAGTATAGAGTATATGAGAGGTGTAAGTATGTGAGAGATCTTACAGTACCACAGATAAGAGTATGTGAGAGATAGAAGTATATGAGATAAGAGTATATGAGAGATATAAGTATGTGAGAGATATAAGTATATGAGCGATATAAGTATATGAGAGATCTTCTGGGCAGGAGAACAGATGGTGTCCATCTCAGCTGTCTGGTGAATGACGTTTGCATTAATCTTTCACAAAACACAGAGGAACCAACAACAGCAGGATAGGACCACTTCACACTGAAAACTGACAGGCTGATGCTGTGTGTGTGTGTGTGTGTGTGTGTGTGTGTGTGTGTGTGTGTGTGTGTGTGTGTGTGTGTGTGTGTGTGTGTGTGTGTGTGTGTGTGTGTGTGGCAGCGTGCTGTATATAGCAGATTAAGGATGCTGGGATTTAGTGTGTCACTGTACAGTTTGGCCCCGGATGCTCCACACTAAGGATAAGTCCTCTCTCACACACACACACACACACACACACACACACACACACACACACACACACACACACACACACACACACACACACACACACACAC
Source organism: Clupea harengus (assembly GCF_900700415.2). Lineage (NCBI taxonomy): Eukaryota > Metazoa > Chordata > Actinopteri > Clupeiformes > Clupeidae > Clupea > Clupea harengus. Next base: position 26,122,176 of record NC_045167.1, read on the forward strand.
ACACACACACAGTGATCACATGTGAAACAGTGACCTGCATCTTCACAACAGCTCCATATTATCCTCCCATTTGCAAATGGTGTGTGTTTTACAGTGATGAGTGAAAGAGTGAAAATGTAAGCGAGGATACAATATGTGTGTGTGTGTGTGTCTGTCTGTCTGTCTGTGTGTCTGTGTCTGTGTCTGTGTCTGTGTCTGTGTCTGTGTCTGTGTCTGTGTCTGTGTGTCTGTGTGTCTGTGTGTCTGTGTGTGTGTGTCTGTGTGTGTGTGTGTCTGTGTGTCTGTGTATGAGTCTGTGTGTGAGTCTGTGTGTGTGTGTGTGTGTCAGTACCTATATTAATGTACTGCTCTGTAAACAAGAGCTCTGCTGAGAGGCTGGCGTCTGGGTAGGGATATGATCAGAGTGTGTGTGTGTGTGTGTAGGATATGATCAGTGTGTGCTGTTGTGTGTCTGGGTAGGGATATGATCAGTGTGTGTGTGTGTGTGTGTGTAGGGATATGATTAGTGTGTGTGTGTGTGTGTGTGTGGGGATATGATCAGTGTGTGTGTGTGTGTGTGTGTGTCTGGGTAGGGATATGATCAGTGTGTGTGTGTGTGTGTGTGTCTGTGTAGGGATATGATAAGTGTGTGTGTGTGTGTCTGGGTAGGGATATGATCAGTGTGTGTGTGTGTGTGTGTAGGGATATGATCAGTGTGTGTGTGTGTGTGTCTGGGTAGGGATATGATCAGTGTGTGTGTGTGTGTGTGTGTGTCTGTGTAGGGATATGATCAGTGTGTGTGTGTGTGTGTCTGTGTGTGTGTGTGTGTAGGGATATGATCAGTGTGTGTGTGTGCGTCTGGGTAGGGATATGATCAGTGTGTGTGTGTGTGTGTGTGTGTGTGTAGGGATATGATCAGTGTGTGTGTGTGTGTGTAGGGATATGATCAGTGTGTGTGTGTGCGTCTGGGTAGGGATATGATCAGTGTGTGTGTGTGCGTCTGGGTAGGGATATGATCAGTGTGTGTGTGTGTGTGTGTGTGTGTGTGTGTGTGTGTGTAGGGATATGATCAGTGTGTGTGTGTGTGTGTGTGTGTGTGTGTAGGGATATGATCAGTGTGTGTGTGTGTGTGTGTGTCTGTGTAGGGATATGATCAGTGTGTGTGTGTGTGTGTTGTGTGTGTGTGTGTGTAGGGATATGTGCTGTTGTGTCCTGCAGAGGTGAAAAAGCCTGAGGACTATTTCTACTGTACACACATTAAGGGTATTAGAGTGTGTATTGTGGCCAGGGTGTGTATGTGTGAGTGTGTCTGTGTATGCGTGTGTGTATGTATACGTGTGTGTATGTGTGAGTGTGTGTATGTATGCGTGTGTGTATGTGTGAGTGTGTGCATGTATGCGTGTGTGTATGTGTGTGTGTGTGTGTGTGTGTGTGTGTGTGTGTGTGTTGAGTGTGTGTGTGTGTGTGTGTGTGTGTGTGTGTGTGTGTGTGTGTGTATGTATGCGTGTGTGTTTGTGTGTGTGTGTGTGTGTGAGTGCCTATGCGTGTGTGTGTGTGTGTCAGGAGGGCAGGCAATGACTTGAGGACAAAGGCTTACAGGTGGACTTAGAGTTCACTTAAGTTAGGACCGCCAGCAGGATTAACAGCAGGGACTCTCTTTCCTGCCCAAACACACACACACACACACACACACACACACACACACACACACACACACACACACACACTAATCTGCACATTGTACACATCAACCACAGGAAGTCTGTATCAGTGGTTGCCATAGCAACAGGTGACAGACCGTTCTGGGTCTGTGAGAAGGTGTGGTTCTTCATTAGCATTAACGCTAGTGTATCTACTGCGGTTTCTCACTAGCATTAGCATTAGTGTAACTACTGCGGTTCCTCATTAGCATTAGCATTAGCATTAGTGTATCTACTGCGGTTCCTCACTAGCATTAGTGTAACTACTGCGGTTCCTCATTAGCATTAGCATTAGTGTATCTACTGCGGTTCCTCACTAGCATTAGCATTAATGGGTTAGCGCCACTAACCTTTTCCAACACAGCACTTACAGTCACAGTCTTTCCCCCTAAACCTGGAATATCAGGGTGATTTGCCTGCGTATAAGTATATGTATGTGTGTGTGTGTGTGTGTGTGTGTGTGTGTGTGTGTGTGTGTGACCTGCAGTCTGTTAATCTCTTTGTGCTTGCGCAAGTGCCCTGGCTTTGTTTTGAGACGACATTTGGAAAAGTTTGGCTCCAGACCAGCATCACACATCATCACCCTTTAGCATACACACACACACACACACACACACACAAACACACAAACACACACACACACACACACACACACACACACACACATTTTATCTTTTTTTCTTCCTCCGCTTTGTATCTCTCTTATATAATTCTCTCTATTTGTCTATCCATCTCTCCTTCTCACTTTTCTTCTTTCTTCTATGTTTATCTTTCTCTTTCCTTCTCTCTCTCTCTTTCCTTATCTACATGTCTCTTTCCTTCTCTCTCTCCCTCTCTCTCTCTTTCTTTCCTTATCTACATGTCTCTTTCCTTCTCTCTCTCCCTCTCCCTCTCTCTCTCTCTGTCTACATGTCTCTTTCGTTCTCTCTCTCCCTCTCTCTCTTTCTCTCCTTATCTACATGTCTTTCCTTCTCTCTCTCTCTCTCCCTCTCTCTCTCTCCTTATCTACATGTATCTTTCCTTCTCTTTCCCTCTCTCTCTCCCTCCCTCTCTCTCTCTCTCTGTCTACTGCACCTCAGTGTCTGTGTGGTGTCCAGTAGAGCTGTCCTGAGTGTGTGTGTGTGTGTGTGTGTGTGTGTGTGTGCCAGAGTGGTGTCCAGTAGAGCTGTCCTGAGTGTGTGTGTGTGTGTGTTATGTGTGTGTGTGCGCCAGAGTGGTGTCCAGTAGAGCTGTCCTGAGTGTGTGTGTGTGTGTGTGTGTGTGTGTGTGTGTGTGTGTGTGTGTGTGTGTGTGTGTGTGTGTGTGTGTGCCAGAGTGGTGTCCAGTAGAGCTGTCCTGACTGTCTATAGCATGAAGCCCCTGTAGCGACGTTCTTTTGCCCAGACTTGAATGCAGTGAAACCCAGATTGAGTGTAATCCAGCCCCATTCTGTATGCTCTCTTGGTCTGGGTCTCAGCCCACTGCACACGTCTCAGCCCACTGTATCTGTCACAGCCCACTGCACACGTCTCAGCCCACTGCACACGTCTCAGCCTACTGTATCTGTCACAGCCCACTGCATATGACAGCTATCTGTCCTGTCCCGTCCCGTCCCGTCCCGTCCTCTCCCGTCCTCTCCCGTCCTCTCCCGTCCTGTCCTGTCCTGTCCTGTCCCGTCCTCTCCTGTCCTCTCCTGTCCTGTCCTGTCCTCTCCTGTCCTGTCCTGTCCTGTCCTGTCCTGTCCTGTCCTGTCCCGTCCCGTCCCGTCCTGTCCTGTCCCGTCCCGTCCCGTCCCGTCCCGTCCCGTCCCGTCCTCTCCCGTCCTCTCCCGTCCTGTCCTGTCCTGTCCTGTCCTGTCCTGTCCCGTCCCGTCCCGTCCCGTCCCGTCCTGTGCTGTCCTGTCCTGTCCTGTCCTGTCCTGTCCTGTCCTGTCTGTTACTCAAAGGCTGTGGGTCACCTCTTTCTTTACAGTCTTACAGTGAAATAAGGAAACAGATTAGTCACAATGCTTGGACTATAGAAGTAGTGATAGTAGTTGTTGTAGCACCCCCTGTCCTTGTTGGTGCACCCCCCCCCCCACCCCCCTTGTTGTAGCACCCGCTGTCCTTGTTGGTGCACCCCCCCCCCCCCCCACCCCCCTTGTTGTAGCACCCGCTGTCCTTGTTGGTGCACCCCCCCCCCCCCCCACCCCCCTTGTTGTAGCACCCGCTGTCCTTAGTGTGTGTGTGTGTTGGTTGCTATACACCTGACCTGTGAGTGTTTTTCATGTCTTCTTTACACAAAAAAAGAGCCCTCTATGTGTGTGTGTGTGTGTGTGTGTGTGTGTTCATTGAAACAGAACAAGTGGAGTCCTGTGGTCTCTAATGACACGAGCGTCTGCTAGATTTCATTAATATCCTGACGAACCAATGACTGTAGACGCAATGGCAGGCAACACTGAACTCAAATGGACTGTGAGGTACTCTCTAGTCAGAGGAGTATTAAACTCATTTCCTCCTCTTTCTCTCCCTCCTTCTCTCTCTCCCTCTCTCTCTCTCTCCTTCTCACTTTCTCTCTCTCCTTCTCTCTCTCTCTGTCCTTCTTTCTCTCTCCTTCTCTCTCTCTCCCCCTCCTTCTCTCTCTCCTTCTCTCGCCCTCACTCTCTTTCTTTCGCCCTCACTCTCCTTCTCTCTCTCCTTCTCT
>NC_045167.1:26136515-26179015 GCF_900700415.2 Clupea harengus
AGTACCTCTGCCTCAATAAAGGGGGCGTGCGAGAGCCCACTGGTCGGGTTTATGCTGGTTCTGCCGTTGCTGTTCTTCTACACTTACATTGACCCTGACTGCGAAAATGGAAGATTCTATTGCTAAACTAAATAATTTCTTAAAGCAACTTTCAATCAAAACGTGAAGTGATCAATGGGATCAATGGGAGACCAATGCCGAATACCAATAATTTGGTTTTGGACGTACAGCGGCAGCTCCGTTGATTTCTCATTATTTCTCTTAGGATTGTTTTATGTCTATGTGAAGCCATTTAACATCACACAAGTGGTTGTGATCACTTTGAACCCAAGACCCAACCCAAGCTGATTTTGAGAAATTAAACTTAAATTGCAGCTAAAGTTGCGTCCTGGTTGCTATGGTTATCCAGTTGCTACGCTAGCTAATTCGCTAGCTAAGGCAACTTAATAACCTTAAACGATTTAATTGGAAGAGTTCAATTTGCATGAAATGATAGCTGGTTATCTAGCTGATGTTATAGTCTCCTCGATTTAACTCTTAGAATTATAATGGGAAAGGGTAGAAACCCTCAGGGTGCTTGTGCAACTTCGTATGAAAGAGTTCAAATTTACGAGTTCATATTCATGAGTGCATTTTCACATATATTAACACCAGTTAATCACAAACTAGCAGCTGCCAACTGTACGTACCTTACCTATACCTGTGTAGATAATGCTGATATGAAAAACAACCAGTAGTCAATGTGCAAGCTGCCAATTGAATGGTGATTTAAGATACCGTACTCTATTGGGTTTATGTATTTGTAAATCTGACTCTGAAAGAGGCAGTGCCTCACCAGCAACGAACCCCACCGCACGTCACTGCATAACATAGTATGTAGCCCAGCTAGAAAATATTATCTCGTTTCCAGCACCGTTGAACTCCAGCCGCGAAAGCCAGTAGGCACGAGCACTATAGAAGAACATTTAACTATAATTTGCTTACTTTAGTAAGATATCGATATATTTCGTCTCACCTGCCATTTTACAAGCAGAGAGTGGAGTTTAATTTGTGTTTTGATGAAGAGCTTCGGTGAGTTTATCTATTTCATACTGTAACTATTTCATAGGCCTACTGTAACTTATGTCAAACTCCAAGAGCATATACAAAACCAGTCGAAGCATTTATTTAACACTACAACCTTTTATTTCTCAAATATACATTGTATTTTCATGTTTTGTGTTTGTATCGTAGTAGCTATAACTTGTTTGAAACCGTGTATTGAAGCCGTATAGCTAACGTGGTTATGGTTGAATGTTAGTTGCTCATGACATTTGGTTAGACAAGGTAAAACATGTCACTTTGACAGAAATTCAACAGTAATATGTATTTGATCTGTTGTTATGCATTTTACACGACTGAGAATGGGTTTATCACCGAGTTATATGTGTATACTGTTCATACGGGTTTTGTTGGCCAGGCAGGCTAATTGCATTTGGGTATAACTTAACGCCTGCTCAGCAGCCGTTAGGTAGCCACCTTTTAGGGCAGTTTCGGGTTTCTACCTGTAGATTTAAGATATTAGAGTAAAGCTTTACGTAGATTTCATTTACAGAATATTAACCCTGGAATCTATTACACTGTTGTGTAGATTGGGTTTTATGTTGGGATTGAAGAAGACACAGACACGATGGCGAGCCTTCCCACGGAGATCTTTACATCCTGCGCATGGAGCATCTAACCTGTGACAGCCTGGCCAGCTGCCATAAGGTTTCTTCAACTACAGTTTGAACCCGAACTTTACAGCTTTGCGCCTGGACATATCAAGTTCAATACTTTTCACACTGAGAAATCCTTTTGCATACACAAACACAAGGACTGTTAAGTGACTGATTTTCCACACTGGTTCTCATACTGGTTTTGCTGCATTGTTTCTTTTTGAGCATACTGAATTGGTGCACTGTTTCTTATAGTGTATACTTACTCACTGCAGTGATTCATATAGAGTGCATTTATTTTTTATGCTTTATTTCAAATTGAATGTACATGTCGGTGCATATGTATATGTTTTGTTGTTTTCTTTTCTTTAATTATTCATTTACACACACTCATTCATACATTCACCGCATCATATTCAAATCTCTACTTTAACATATCAAGGAAACTGTACAAAATAAAGTGTTTACGTTTTGCAAACTTTTTGTTATAATTGTAATTTCAACTCTCGAATCTAATATCTTCGCTAGTGTAGCTTTTCTAGTGGTCCATACAACACGGGTGCTACAATAACATAACATGACATATACTCTGTACAAGTACTTTACACGTGTTAAACATACAATAACCTATACATATAATAATAACATGTAATTACCCTACTAAATATACAAGATAAATATACAATACAGTATGCTAAACCTATAATAATCTATACATATGACATATAATACACATATATTAACCTATACTAACCTACAGACAAATCCAGTGTGGGAATTACAGGCAGTGCAATGCGCTCACCGATTCTCACCACCTGTGGCCTCCCCGTCAGGAAGTCGAAGATCCATTTGCATAGGTAGGTGCTTAGGTTTACGAGCTTCGAGACGAGTCTGGAGGGGATGATGGTATTTAATGCTGAACTGTAGTCAATGAACAGCATCCTCACAGGTGGGAGAGGGCGGTGTGCATAGTCAGGGCGATGGCATAGTTTGTAGACCTGTTGGACCGGTATGCAAACTGCATCTGTGGTTCTCGCAACAGTGCGTATACGCCGCCGATTCTTTCTTGCAACAGTCACACTCTTAATTGTGTTTGTTCCTGTCGGGCCGATCCGAGTTCTGTTCCCATCACTGGTCTCTGATAAGATGTTCTGTTCCGTGGACGGCGAGACCCTTGGTTTGTGTTGAGATTCATGACATGGAAAATTATGCTCTCCTGAGAGAGGATTTTTTGGAATAAATCAAATTCTCTGTAGGAAGTCTACTATCTCCATCTCTGTCTGGAACTTCAGTCTCACACACGGGAATCCCTCTCTCAGACACCGAAGAGCATCTCTCCCTCACACACACACACGATAGAGGATCTCACCCTCTCACATCTCTCTGTTCCTCTCTCTCTCTCCCACACACACACACGGGATCTCTCTCTCTCTTGCTCACTTACAGTTCCTTGCATTAGTATTCCTTGGATGTTTTACCCTTTTATTACTTTTATAAATCAATTATGGTCAACATAAGTCGGCTTTTTTGACAAAAAAAACTTCGTTAAAGTCAAAGTGAATACACATTTTTTTATTTAATTGACATTACTTTTAGAAATCTGTTATGTAAAATAAGTGATTGCATAAGTATTCACCCCCTTCAAGTCAGTATTTAGTAGATGCACATTTGGCTGCAATCACAACACTGAGTCTGTGTGGATAAGTCTCAATCAGGCTTACACATCTGGACACTGCAATTTTATTCCATTCTTCCAAGCAAAACTGCTCAAGCTCTGTCAGGTTGCACGGGGATCGGGCGTGAACAGCCCTTTTCGAGTCCAGCCACAAATTCTCCATTGGATTTAGGTCTGGACTTTGACTAGGCCACTCCAGAACATTCACCTTGTTGTCTTTTAAACCATTTCGGTGTATCTTTCGCTGTATGCTTCGGGTCATTGCCTTGCTGAAAAATAAATCTTTTCCCAAGCCGTAGTTCTCTTGCAGACAGAATTAGATTGTCCTCCAGGATTTCCCTGTATTTTGTTGCATTCATTTTACCCTATATCTTTACAAGCCTTTCAGGGCCAGCTGCCGAGAAGCATCCCCAACAGCATGATGCTGCCACCACCATGCTTCACAGTGGGGATGGTGCGTTTGTGGTGATGTGCAGTGCTGGTTTTAGCTGGTAGTAATGACAACACAACTAGGAGTGTCTTAGCAAGAGCAGGACAGAGGAGTATCTTTGACTCGGGGTTAAAGAGCAGCTGGGGTTAGAGTGAGGGATTATGGGACAAGACACGCAGAGGGAGGGAGAGAAGAAGAGAGGGAGGGAGAGAAGAAGAGGGGGAGGGAGAGAAGAAGAGGGAGGGAGGGAGGGAGACAGAGCACGGGTTGGGGAAAAGAGCAGGATAGAGAGGGATACAGAGTCCCAGGATGAGAGTGAAAAGGGAGAGACATAAATAACACTTTCATATGTCCAGAAATATGTCAATATTTAACTGAATCTGAATCATGTATATTAGAATTTGTTGTTTTTTATCATTACCACAATATTTCTGCAAAAAATGCAGTCATGGAATTTATGCATTATTTGCAATTTATTTTATTTAAGTCAATTTCATTTAATGCAAATTTAACCTCAATTTCTGAGAAAAATTCTGTCAAATTCTGTCCCTTTTGAACGCAACAATCCCAACAAACCCTTGCAAGATCCTGGTGACCTTTGACCCCAACAAGCACAACAAAACCTCAAGATCCTGGTGGGATCCCAGTTTTCAGGAATTCCCACCGGAAAAGGAAGCAAATCGTTTTATGTGATGCGCCTCAAACCCACACCTGTGGGGGGCGCCACTGAGGCCTTAACCAGATTAACACACTACACACATCTCAGTCCCACAGGGGGCGCCACTGAGGCGGGTACAGCTCAATCCAGAGACAAATGGCACACATCTCAGTCAGACGTCACCTCTGGCGGCCACCACAGGGGGCGCCATTGAGAGGAGCATGGAGTGACACCACAGACCAGAGACACACACGTCAGTCAGACATCAGATGGGCGGGGCTTAACAGTGGTCTTTAATGAGTCAGAGGTCAAATGCATCGCTTTCCATCGCTTTTAAAACCTCCACATGGTGGCCTAGAGGCAAACGCTCTCAGCACACCCAGCCTAGTGCTGTTAGCATCGCTGCTAGCACACCGAGCCTAGTGCTGTTAGCATTGCTGCTCTCAGCACACCAAGCCTAGTGCTGTTAGCATTGCTGCTAGCGCTGCTGCTACATATGGGGTGCTTAGAGCAGTTAAGAATGTACATCTGTTCAATAGAAAAATAGAAAAAAAAAATATTCTAAAAAATATTTTGTAACAAAATATTTTCTTCTTCTCTAAATTACACAATGTCTATCAAATTAGCCTGACACGAGAGTGTGGGAGAGATTCAGGAGAGGGATTCTATGAAACGTGTGTGTGTGTGTGTGTGTGTGTGTGTGTGTGTGTGTGTCAGGTAGCTTCTTGTAATTTCTGGAAGCTTCATGGTGTAAGCTCAGTCTACGGAGGAAAAATCATGTTATTTGGCATCGTAGAGCTGAGAACCTGGCTAGCTGCTGGTGTCTATGCGGCGGCCATTTTGACCTGTCCCGTGCCGCGGCAGTTTGAGGATAAAATTAGGAGGATCGTTCCCTTTTCATTTATTTGAATAATTTAAAAACAAAACAAACCAGACTAAAAATTTAAATCTTTCCCTCTCTGGCTCTCTCACACACACACACACACGCACGCGCACACACACACACGCTTGCATAATGTGGTCAGCACAGTGCACGGCTTTGGGTTCGTCCTGCGTGGGTCATGTTGAGAGTCAGTAGTGGGGTCGGCCGTCGTCCTTGACGAATCTGGAGATGTAGGCCTCGTAGATCACGTCCAGGAAAGACGAGTCATTCTGAAACACAGGAAGAGAGGAGCCCAGGAGGTCAAACACTGCCCTGTCATAAAGCCCTAAGGTCAAAGGTCAAACACTGCCCCCGTCATAAAGCCCTAAGGTCAAACACTGCCCCGTCTGTTCGCTGGAGAAATAAAGCCCTGTGTGTGTGCGCTGGAGAAATAAAGGCCTGTGTGTGTGCGCTGGAGAAATAAAGGCCTGTGTGTGTGTGCTGGAGAAATAAAGCCCTGTGTGTGTGTGCTGGAGAAATAAAGGCCTGTGTGTGTGCGCTGGAGAAATAAAGGCCTGTGTGTGTGCGCTGGAGAAATAAAGGCCTGTGTGTGTGCGCTGGATAAATAAAGCCCTGTGTGTGTGCGCTGGAGAAATAAAGGCCTGTGTGTGTGCGCTGGAGAAATAAAGGCCTGTGTGTGTGCGCTGGAGAAATAAAGGCCTGTGTGTGTGCGCTGGAGAAATAAAGGCCTGTGTGTGTGCGCTGGAGAAATAAAGCCCTGTGTGTGTGCGCTGGAGTCAGAGGTGTTTGCTGAGGACGCGCGTGGCCCAGCCAGGCCCATTGTTTGCTGGGTAATTACACTCAGTGTGTGTGTGTGTGTGTGTGTGTGTGCCCAGCCAGGCCCAGTGTTTGCTGGGTAATTAATTACACTCAGTGTGTGTTGCCCTCGCATGGGCAGCATTATCCCCATGGCAACCTGGGCAGTCCAGCGCTACAGGAAGAGATCAGAGTCCGAAGGCAAACACTAACAGATGAGCAGATCAGGAGGGTGTGTGTGTGTGTTAACTGACCTGTATGAGGTGTGTGTGTGTATGAGCAGATCCTATTTCACCTGGGCACGCTCAGAGCAGGAGGATGTGTGACTGCTGTGTGCGCTCATCCGCAAGACATGTGTCAGTGTGTGTGTTAAATCACCTGCATGAGGTGTGTGTGTGAGTGTGTGTGTGAACTCATCCGCATCTGAGATTTGTGAGCGTGTGTTAAATAGCCTGTGTGAGGTGTGTAGGTGTTAAATCACCTGCATGACATGTGTGAGCGCGTGTCAACTCTGTGTTAACTGACCTGTATAAGGTGTGTGTGTGTTAACTGACCTGTATAAGGTGTGTGTGTGTGTTAACTGACCTGTATAAGGTGTGTGTGTGTGTGTGTGTGTGTGTGTGTGTGTGTGTGTTAACTGACCTGTATAAGGTGTGTGTGTGTGTGTGTTAACTGACCTGTATGAGATGTGTGTGAGTGTTAACTGACCTGTATGGTGTGTGTGTGTGTGTGTGTGTGTGTGTGTGTGTGTGTGTGTGTTGACTGATCTGTACGGTGTGTGTGTGTGTGTGTGTGTGTGTGTGTGTGTGTGTGTTGACTGATCTGTATGGTGTGTGTGTGTGTGTGTAACTCACCTGTATGAGGTGTGTGAGCGTGGCCTGTAGCTGGCTCCTGCTCAGGACTCTGGGCTCCTCTGGGTGGGGGGCGCTGCGGGGGGGCGGGGCCTGGGAGAAGACGCTGGGGGAGATGAGCAGGGCGGGGCCCACGGGGGCGGGGAGGCTCTGCAGGGAGAACACACACACACACACACAACGTCACACGGGGAGCCCCAAGGAGCTGTGGTGGACATGTTCACACACACACACACGCACACACACGCACGCGCACGCACGCACGCACAGACAAACGGACACACACACACAGACACAGACACAGACACAGACACAGGCACACGGGGAGCCCCAAGGAGCTATGGTGGACATGTTCACACACACACACACACGCACACGCATGCACGCACAAACGGACACACACACACAGACAGACAGACAGGCACAGACACAGACACAGGCACACACACAGACACACAGACAGACAGACACAGGCACAGGCACAGACACAGACACAGACACAGACACAGACACAGAATGTCTGTGTTCTTATAGAGTGTTGGACACATGTGTTATGAGAAGTTGAGATGTTAGTTGGTCGGTGGTGTGTGTGTCATGAGGCCTCACCTGGAAGTGCTGGCTGGAGTTGAGGCCCGCTGGGCCGGCGGTGCTGGTCTCTGTGGGCCGGGTCTGGTTCTGGTTCTGGGGCTGGTGGAAGCAGGGGGCCAGGGGAGGTCGGCTGTGCTCAGGTGCCTGGCTCTGGTTCAGGTTCTGCTCCTGCTGGACCAGCTGTAGGCGCTGCAGGAGCTCATGGGGGGAAACCACACCTGCGCTCACCTGGCCAGGAGGAGGCACACCTGAGCTCACCTGAGCAGGCAACACACCTGGACCCACCTGAGCAGGAGGATGCACCCCTGTGTTGACCTGGCCAGGCTGCAGCACACCTGGGCTCATCTGGAGGAGATGCAGGGCAGCGGGCGGCAGGGGCTTAACGGGGCTGTAGAAGAGAGGCTGGCCGGGGGGCGGGGGAGGGGGCTGCTGGGGGGGGCGGTGCTGGTGGTGGGGAGGCGGGGGCTGATGGGGGTGGGGGGGGGGGGCTGAAGGGGGTACTGGTGGGTTTGGGGCTGCTGGTGCTGGTAGATCTGGGGTTGCTGGTGTTGGTAGAGGTGGGGGTGCTGGTGCTGGTAGACGTGGGGGTGCTGCTGCATGTGCTGCTGGAAGGCGCCCGCTATGGTCACCATGGGGTGCACAGCCTGAAGGCCTGAGAGGAGGGCCAGCTGAGGGGGGGGGTGGGACACGGGGCGACACGGGGCAGAGACAGACGAGGAGGAGGAGGAGGAGGAGGCCGGGGGAGGAGGGTGAGGAGAGAGGGGGTTAGGGAAGAGTTTCTGGAGCGGGTCTCCTCCTCCTCCTCCTCCTCCTCGCTGCAGGCCGTTCTCACACACGCGTTTGTCGGGTGACTCAGTGGGCGGCTGCACCTCTGGCGCCCCCCGCTGGCCACTCATGAGCTTCTGGATGGCAGCGCAGGGCTGGGAGGAGGAGGAGGAGGAGGGTGGGGGGGCCGCGCCCAGCAGAGGGCCCCCCCCAGGGCTGACAGGGACCGCCTGGGCAGAGGGGTCGTCGTAGGACAGGGAGCGCGCCACGGCCGGACGACCTCCGACCCCTGGACTCGGGCCCGAGTGGGACTGAGAGAAGGAGGGCGGGGCTGCAGCCTGAGGGCCGAACAACGAGGCCAGAGAGACGGGCTTGGAGTCTCCATCCTGACAGAGAGAGAGAGAGAGAGAGAGAGAGAGAGAGAGAGAGGGAGAGAGAGAGGGAGAGAGGGAGGAAGAGAGAGACAGAGATGGAGAGAGAGAGGGAGGGAGAGAAAGGGAAATAGAGGGAGGGAGAGAGAAAGGGGGGGTGAAAAGGCAGCAAAAAGAGGAGAGATGAAACATTTCTGTCATATTAAAGAATGCCACACACACAGTTCAGGGCCCACACACACACACACACACACACACACACACAGCTCAGGGCCTACACACGTCAACCACAAAGCATACTGCACTTAAGAAAAACACCCTGAGCTCCAGGTAGCCTGGTTACAGGGGCAAACACACTCTTAAGGGTTGAAACACACCAAACGTGTTTCTAAAAACATGACGCTAGCAAAAGCATTGTTTCCTATGGTACGGCGCGCCTTGCGTGTGCGCCTTTTATCCGCCGCGCATTGCGTCTTTTCGAGCGTTTTTTTAGGTGCGCTTAAAAGTTGAACTATTCTCAACTTTTCAGCGGAGGCGCACCGCTCATCAATGTCACACTCGGCCCAGGCAGGTTGCACACGCAGCTCCGCTTTATAGGCGCTGGGCAAAACAGCCTGGTGCACCTGCGGCTGTTTTGCCTGCCGCACTTTGCCAAGATGATTTTGAAGCGTCTGCGTCTTTAGAAACGCATTTGGTATGTTTCAGCCCTAACTCCACCACACACACTCTAACTCCACACACACACTAACTCCACCAAACACACTCTAAAGCCTGATTTATGGTCGGCCTTTTACGCAGACACTCAAGACAGCACCTCTTGCGAGCACCTCCCCCCTCCGAGCACCTCTCCACGGCTTGCGTGCACCTTCAAATGTTTTAACTATCCGACGAGGCGACGCAAGCCGCACAGAGACCGCAGGGCTGTGATTGGTCCAACCCATCGCTGTTTACCTTGTGGGTAGTAGCATGCTAATATTAGATAGCTGGCTCAGACATCTCGGACGTATTTTTCACCCCTCAGACGTATGTCAGTTACAATAACAGGGGTTTTATCTATTTATCTATTTCTATTTTTTAATCTAAGCAAAACAAAGTCAAACAAACAACTTTCATGTACAAATAAGACCATCTCACATTAACTCCGACACACACACACACACACTAACTCCACCACCCACCCACACACACACACACACACACACAGTAAGCCCCACCAACACACACTAACCCCACCACACACTTAAACACTTAGAGAGAGAGAGAGGTACAGAGAGGTAGAGAGAGTGAGTTAGTGAAAGAGAGGGAGCGCGCGAAAGCGAGAGAGAGAGGTAGAGTGAGAGAGGTAGAGTGAGAGCGGGTGAAAGAGAGAGCGCGAAAGAGAGAGCGAGGTAGAGTGAGAGCGGGTGAAAGAGAGAGCGCGAAAGAGAGAGAGAGAGGGTTCACATTCCTGAGTCCCAGAGTCCAGACAGAGGCAGACATGGTGGCCAGCCAAGGTCCCCTTCCCTTCAGCAGCAACCCATTCAAGGACATTGAAGGACATTGAAGGACTCTCAAGCACCAGCTCAAGTGCATCTGCTCCACGCTACACACTCTGCGGCCTTCACACACACACACACACAGCTGGCCAGGGCCAGACTCACTTCCTGGGCCGGTTCCATGGCTAGAAGCAAAATGGGTCAAATACTGATAACGGTAGAGAGACATAAAGCACATATAAAGAACGCTACCGTGGACACCATGTTTTGTTTTGCTTTTTGCACTCTACTTTCCACTTTACTTTTTTTATATTCATTGTTTATATATTTGCATCGTATATATTGTGTTTTTTGGTTCTTATGTGTAGTACTTTTCCTATGTGTAGTACTTATTGTGTTTCTATGTTTGTATGTTTTATGTTTACTGTATGCACCTTCACACCAGAAAAAATTCCAAGTAGGTGTAAACCTACTTGGCAATAAATCCCATTCTGATTCTGATTCTGATTACGCTATAGTGCCGCGGCTAACAAGGGGAATGCTAACATGGAGACACTCTCTACAAGAGGGAGATCTACGGCCCGATACCAGCTAACCGGCTAACATCAGAACTGCAGTGACTTCCAAATTCTCTCAAATTCAGGCACGTTACAGGACACCCAAGAAACACAGCGACTGTCATGTACCACTAGCGCGTATCAGGTTGGTAATTATCACGTCACCTTGCAGCCCACATATGGTGTGGCCCATACGTCCTGTGTGCAACGTATAACGCATACGTCCTGTGTTCCACGTATAACGCATACATCCTGTGTGCCACGTATAACGCATACATCCTGTGTATAACGCATACATCCTTTGTATAACGCATACGTCCTGTGTGCCACGTATCACGCATACGTCCTGTGTATAACGCATACGTCCTGTGTGCCACGTATCACGCATACATCCTGTGTGCCACGTATAACGCATACATCCTGTGTATAACGCATACATCCTGTGTATAACGCATACATGCTGTGTATAACGCATACATCCTGTGTATAACGCATACGTCCTGTGTGCCACGTATAACGCAGGACAGTATAGAGCAATCTAGTATACGCTCAGTGGGCTCCATCAACGCCAGACCTGCTCCATCTGAATTGCTTTTCCTAAAACAGTCCAACAGCGCACATAATCCATTTCAGCAAATCTGGGGTTGCCCACAGGATTTGTCTAATGCAGCCAATATTTGGAGAGGCTTAATATTGACAGTGCCTCTGTTTTAAGCTCCATAATGCTGATCTCCTGGTGCCACCATGCGGATTTCTCACACGGGCTAATTAGCACGTCAGGCTAACCAGAGCAGACAGCATTGGTGTTCATGTCTGTGGGAGCTGACCTACAGCGCTAGCCTACAGCGCTAGCCCCCCGACTGGCTTTAATGACACCAGGAAGGGGCTTGGCAAGAAGTCTCCCCTCTGCGGTCTAAGGGCGTATAGTTTGACCTCTGCGGTCTGAGGGCGTTTTCACACGTATAGTTTGACCTCTGCGGTCTAAGGGCGTTTTCACACGTATAGTTTGGCTGTCCGAGTCAGTTGGTGAGTTTGTAAGCTTGGAGCGATAATCTCCTTGGTTCGGCTTCTCTTCACACACAGAAAAATCCAAGTGAACCAAAATCAGAGAGGTAGAAGAAAAAACTGCTCTGACTATAAAATGCATCACTTCAAACCATGTGAGAATGTCCACTCCGCTGATTGGTCAGATGTGCCGGGGGCGGAGGCAAAAGGTAAATACAGGAAGAAGGTTCGTGTCCCGGAGGACTAGTGCATATTTCTATGAGAAACATTGCTGTGCAATATAACTCGGAGCAATGGCAGATTTGGCATTTGCTCCGAACTGTGGGGGGGGGGGGGGGGGGGTCCCAGCTGCGGCCCTGCTCTAGGTGTCAGGAGGTCAGAGGTCATGAGTGAGGGGTCAGAGGTCAGGTGGTGTACCTTGTGCTGGAGCAGCCTCTGTCGGTCGGTGGGCTTGAGGGGGATGGGCTTGATGAGGTGAGGGTTGTCGTGGATCGCCCCCCCTCCGCCACCGATCTCCTTGGGCTCGGAGCTCGGCTTGCCCTGAGGACCAGGGAGGACAGCGGGGGTCAAAGGTCAACCACTGCTCTTTCTCTTTCTCTCTCTCAGCAAGAGCATCTTGGTGAGCCTCTGTGAGCATCTGCAGGATGGTTGGTGTGTGTGTGTGTGTGTGTGTGTGTGTCAGTTTGTTGTAAGTGAGTGTATGTGCGCAAATGCGTTTGTGTGTGTGTGTGTAAGTGAGTGTGTGTGGTGGTACCTACCTTGTCATGCTCGTCACCTGCCTCTGTGAGCAACTGCAGGATGGTATTTGCTTGTGTGTACGAGTGTGTGTGTGTGTGTGTGTTATTTACCTTGTCGTACTCGTTCCGTGCTTTGGTAAGCATCTGCAGGATGTCGACCCCTCTGGTGTCGCCGCTGTCCAGAGCTCGGGGGGACACCCACCCACACTGCTGCTGCTGCTGCTGCTGGTGCTGCTGGTGCTGCTGGTGCAGCTGCTGCTCCTGACGAGTCAGACTGAGGGGGGGGGGGGGGGGATAGGGGGGGTTAACACTCTCACTGATGCGGTGATGCATGTTTCATTTCATGCCAGCAGTTATAACAACACATTTTTACGTGTACGTACGATTCCTAGATAAAGTATACAGTATCTTATTTAAACTGGGTTAGGTTAGGGTTGGGGTACGATTTCTAGATATATTGTATATAGTATCTTATTTAAACTGGTTTAGGTTAGGGTTAGGGTACGATTCCTAGATATATTGTATATAGTATCTTATTTAAACTGGTTAGGGTTAGGGTACGATTCCTAGATATATTGTATATAGTATCTTATTTAAACTGGTTTAGGTTAGGGTTAGGGTACGATTCCTAGATATATTGTATATAGGATCTTATTTAAACTGGTTAGGGTTGGGGTACGATTCCTAGATATATATTATATAGTATCCTATAGTATTGAGTATCCTATATTATATAGTATATAGTATCCTATATAAACGGCAGGCAATGACTGTCTTCTGTTCCCTTCATCTGCCGTGAGGGACAGAAGCAGTAGAGTGCTATCAGAGAGACAGGCACTAGAGGGCGCTACTGGGGAGTAGAGCACTGGACTAGACCACTTTCACACACTAGAGGGCGCTACTGGGGAGTAGAGCACTGGACTAGGCCACTTCCACACACTAGAGGGCGCTACAGGGGAGTAGAGCACTGGACTAGACCACTTCTACACACTAGAGGGCGCTACAGGGGAGTAGTGCACTGGACTAGGCCACTTCCACACACTAGAGGGCGCTACAGGGGAGTAGAGCACTGGACTAGACCACTTCCACACACTAGAGGGCGCTACAGGGGAGTAGTGCACTGGACTAGACCACTTCCACACACTAGAGGGCGCTACTGGGGAGTAGTGCACTGGACTAGACCACTTCCACACACTAGAGGGCGCCTCCTGGGAGTAGTGCACTGGTGTACTTCATGTGTAAGATACTCACTGGTGTACTTCATGTGTAAGATACTCACTTCTTCATGAGCTCTGCAATCCGCTGACAGTCAGTCTTATCATAGAACCAGATTCCATGGATGGACACTAGAGAGAGAGAGAGAGTGGGGGGAGGAGGGAGAGAGAGGGGGGGGGAAACTTGAGTGCATGATGAAACCCAGATACCAGCGGCGTGCGCACACACACACACACACACACACACACACACACACACACACACACACACACACACACACACACACACACACACACACACACACACACACACACACAGCTCCTCCACTGGGGAGAGCTGGACTCCCCCAGACATAAACACGCTGCTCAAGAGCAGACAAACTGGGATTAACCAACACATACCATTACACCAACACACCGTCACCTTACCAACACATACCGTCACCTTTAGGGGTGGGAATCTCTTGGCACCTCACGATTCGATTCCGATTCAGAGGTCAACGATTCGATTTTAAACCGATTATCGATTCTAAACCGATTATCGATTATCAATTCTAAACCGGTTAAACGACTATCGATGCATCTCGATTTTTAAAACATTTGAGTTTGCTACTCAGAGTCTCAAATCACTTCCTACTTTGTGTTTGATAATTAAAGAAGATCAACAGATGAATTACCTTCTCTATTTTTTTATTAGAGAAAAAGTTTTTCCTTGTCAAAATTAGGACTTTCTATGAACAATGCAATAATCGATGCAGCTTGCATTTCAACACAAAATGAATGTGTAAAAAAAAAAAAAAAAAAAAAAAAAATGTATTAAAAAATCGATTATGAACTTTTCTGAATCGAGACAGAATCGTTCTAGAGAGAATCGAGAGAAATCGAAGAATCGATTTTTTCCCCCACCTCTAGTCACCTTACCAACACACACCATGATCGGACCAACACACACCATCATCGGACCAACACACACCGTCACCTTACCAACACACATTCCCAATCTAAAGGAGAGACTAGGGATGGGAATCGAGAAGAGAAAAATGCATCCTGATGTCAAACTCTGCTCTCATCCCTGATTGGCCAAGATGGCGGTGTGTTCACATCGCAAGGCTCAGTGTCTCACCAGCTTTTTCAAAATGGTGTTTATTTACTTAACTCTCATCTCGATTCAATCTTTTTCGATATTGTGTTTATTTACTTAACTCTCATCTCGATTCAATCTTTTTCGATATTGTGTTTATTTACTTAACTCTCATCTCGATTCAATCTTTTTCGATATGGTGTTTATTTAGTTAACTCTCATCTCGATTCAATCTTTTTCGATATGGTGTTTATTTACTTAACTCTCATCTCGATTCAATCTTTTTCGATATGGTGTTTATTTACTTAACTCTCATCTCGATTCAATCTTTTTCGATATGGTGTTTATTTAGTTAACTCATCTCGATTCAATCTTTTTCGATATGGTGTTTATTTACTTAACTCTCATCTCGATTCAATCTTTTTCGATATGGTGTTTATTTAGTTAACTCTCATCTCGATTCAATCTTTTTCGATATGGTGATTATTTACTTAACTCTCATCTCGATTCAATCTTTTTCGATATGGTGTTTATTTAGTTAACTCTCATCTCGATTCAATCTTTTTCGATATGGTGTTTATTTACTTAACTCTCACCTCGATTCAATCTTTTTCGATATGGTGTTTATTTACTTAACTCTCATCTCGATTCAATCTTGCGAACCTCAGCTACAACAGACCGACACTGCTTGACATTGATCATTTTTATAAACGTTAGTCATTCTAATTTATTTTTCTATGTTCAAATGTTATTAGGCAGATATTGAACACTGATGATAAAACAGCTGCGCTGGTGCTGAGGAGAATCAATAATGGCACTGGTATCAATGTTAGAACTCCCCCCACCCCTATTGAAGACTGATCCCGACACTCCACTACCATTCCAGGAGCTCGTTCCCAGACCCAGAGAGGATTTCCCACCAGAGGAATGGGAAGAGGACACGAAGACCAGTCACTCACACACACACACACACACACACACACTCTCCCATGGGTGTAGCTGGAAGGACGGTGGGCTACGTGACTGGCACTAGAGCACTGTGCTCTCTCTTGCTCGCCCTGTCTCGCTACATACTATTTGGGGTGTATGACTGACGCAGACTGAGAGGGGGGGGGGGGGTTACTGTAGGGGGGGGGGGGGGGCAGAACACTCTCCATCACCCCCCATCACAGCACACACACACTAAAGGAGATAAGACCATGCAAACACACACACACACACACACACAGACACTCAGGACAGCTCTACTGGACACACAGGGGACAGATAGGAAGGTGAATGATAAAGAGGGGGAAGTGGAACAACGAGAGAGAGAAAGAGAGGCAGAGAGTTGACTGTGTGTGTGTGTGTGGGCCTCACCCAACACACACACACACACCGCTGCTGGAGCCCAGAGACACATGCAATCACTGCTCGGAGACACACACACACACACACACACACACACACACACACACACACACACACACACACACACACACACACACACACACACACCGCTGCTGCTGGAACCCAGAGACACATGCAATCGCTGCTGGGAGAGAGAGAGACACACACACACACACACACACACACAACGTTCCCTGGGAAACTAACAGGAGTGGCCAGGGGACATATTTATCACAGGAGACTGACAGCACCCACATCTACCAGGACTAGAGAAAGAGAAAGAAAGAGGGAGAGAAAGAGAGAGAAGAGAGAGAGAGAAAAACTGACAACATCTACATCTACCAGGACTACAGAAAAAGAGAGAGAAAGAGAGAGGAGAGAGAGAGAGGGAGGGAGAGCGAGAGAGAGAGAAACTGACAACATCCACATCTACCAGGACTACAGAAAGAGGGAGAGAAGGAGGCAGAGAGAGGAGAGAGAGAGAGAGAGGAGAGGAGAGAGAGAGAGGGAGGGAGGGAGAGAGGGCTGATCTTGTCTATGGTAAGGGGCCGGCCGGCCAGGACTGACTGACTCACTCACTCACTCTTACACACACACTCACACACACACGTGGTCTCCAGCGCTACAGAGCAGAGATAGCCGGGCACCCAGAGCCTGGACACACACGGGCACCCAGACCACGGGCACCCAGACCACGGGCATTCCATCTGGAACTTAGGATTTGGAATCTGGGATCTAGGATTTGGAATTTGGGATCTAGGATTTGGAATCTGGGATCTAGGATTTGGAATCTGGGATCTAGGATTTGGAATTTGCCGGTGGAGTCATGTTTGGTCGCCTGTTCCGCCGCAAACACACACACCAGCGTCTGCAGGAGGAACCAGAGGTGCGCTTCAAGGGCAACCTCATCTCAGAGAAGGAGCTGGGCTACACATACATACGGCCAGGAGGTGAGAGAGCGCGTGCACACACACACACACATCCCACTCAAAACGCTGCACCACTTGTTTTAGGGCCCCACAGCCAATGCTTCTCTGCATGTGTGTGTGTGTGTGTGTGTGTGTGTGTGTGTGTTTCCCGGCCGAACTGCCAAAGATAGTTCTGTGGGAGTCCTGGGTGCCAGTGGCCCCCTGTGGCTGGAGGCTCCTGTGGGGGATGCTCCGGGGCTGCCTGCTCTAACGAGATGGTATTGGCTTAGTGATGGCAGCGTCTGGAGACGCCAGAGGGAGTATGTGTTTATGTTTAGGTGTTTACGTGTTTGTGTTTGTGCTGAGCGCACTGTAAACAGCCTGGATGAGGAGCGGTGGGCCTGATTCACGGAGTGCTGCAGCTCTCACTGTGGAAGCAGATTTATCAGATGTGTATTATGACTGCTCCACTGGCTGTGTCTCTCTCTCTCCCCACACACACACACACACACACACACACACAGGACCCTCGTCAAACATGGAGGAGGGAGAGATCACGCCACGGGAACGTCGGTGACTCCTGGTGTTTGACGTGTGTGTGTGTGTGTGTGTGTGTGTGTCTGTGACTCCTGGTGTTTGACGTGTTCACTTAGACAAGATAAATCACATGTTTAAGATGCACACATGTGCTGCTTGCTGTGTGGGGTGGTCGCCATGGCGATAAGCGCCATCAGTTCTGAATGGTATCCGTGAACACTGAGGCGGCTTTGGTTTGGTTTGTTAATATTCTATTTACTGCACTTCCGTGCATTTACCCGTGCTGTGCACCACATGCATATAAGGTGACTGAGAGCTTCATCTTATTGACCAACACAATGACCGTAAAGTTGGGTCCAGTTGTGAGGAGAGAGGAAAAACAGCAACACAGTACAAGTTTAGACAGCAGCAGTGGGGGAGAGAGAGAGAGAGCGAGTGAGAGTGAGAGGGAGAGAGAGAGAGCGAGTGAGAGGGAGAGTGTGTGTGTGTGTTTATAATGTTTGAGAGTTGATGTTTTTATCTAATCTGGCTTCGGCCAGAGTCACTGCTGATGGCGACACACAGACAGAGAGAGGACACACACACACACACACACACACACACAGCCCCAGGAGCACTGCCACTAAAATACCTCTGCGCCTTAAAAGGAACAGAAACGGTCACACACTTGAGACTGCCATTCTCACCACACTCCCACTTCAGCCCAGGAATCCCAGCAAGAAATCTCTCTCTCTCTCTCTCTCTCACAAACACACACACACTCATATACACACTCACTCTGTCTCTCACACACACACACACACTACCACACTCTCGGTCTTTCACATACATACAGACGCACACACATATACGTACATACATACATACACACACACACACACTCTCTTTCTCTCTCACACACTACCACAGACAATACTAAACACACACACACACACACTCACATATACATAGATACATAGATACATACATACATACACACACACACACACACACACACTCTCTCTTTCTCTCACACACTCACTCTCGCAGTTTTTCTTTCGCTCACACACTTACACACACACTTGACTGTCACTAACGGATAACAAGTCCCATTCCTCTAGACTGACATAATTTCAAACCTCTTTCTCAGTTGTTGTTATAGCATTTAAGTGATTTAATTTGGGTGATGTTTTTCAAAACAGGGTGTAGTACCAAAATACACATTGCCTCGGGCACGCACGTCACGTAAGCATGTTCAAACTGTGAGCGAATATGGGAGCAGGTTTCCAAATGAGTCACAGTCATTAAAAGCGGCATGATAGGGCTGAGAGAGACGAGGTCTGAGCAGGAGCTGTGGGGCTCCAAACAGCATGAAAGACTGACATGTAAGGAGATGGGGGCAGGTTTTAGAAAACAGGTGAGGCTACACTGCGGGCTGTACTGCTCTGAGTAGCTGAGTTATGGCTAAAATAACATGAGAAGAATAATAATAACAATAATAATAATATTAATAATCATTAGAAATAAGAATGATTAGCAACATCAGATATAGCCACAGGTCATTCGTGATAGCACAGGGTAGAAACACCCAATCTCTTTCCCAAACGCTGGGCATGGCTCGAGATCATGACGAAGCACAAAGCTAGCGCAGCTGACCTACCGATAAGACTGAGAACATGTGATTGACAGGCAGTGCGCCTTTGTGCTCCCGGCTGGCTGGCTGGCTGGACCGCGGTCCTGTAGTAGCCAAACAGGGTTAGCCTTGCTGCAGAGGGCATTTTTAGTCAGGCACTTACAGCGGGCATTCCTGTAGAGCAGGAAGGGGTCCTGCAGCTGGAAGTCCAGGTCCTTGGTGATGGGCTCGGTGAGGTTCTCCATGCTCAGGCGGTTCATGATGGTGAAGCCGTGTCTGGGAGAGGCCAGCCTGAGAGAACAAGAAGAACCTTTTAGACCCCCCCAGCCTGAGAGAACAAGAAGCACCTGTTAGACCCCCCCAGCCTGAGAGAACAACAAGAACCTTTTAGACCCCCCCCCCTCATCCTGAGAGAACAAGAAGAACCTTTTAGACCCCCCCCCCCCCCCCCCCCAGCCTGAGAGAACAAGAAGCACCTGTTAGACCACCCCCCCCGAGAGAACAAGAAGCACGTTAGACACCCCCCCCCCCCATCCCCCCATCTCCTTCCTGCCCCTGCCACAGGGCAGCACTGACAGAGTCATCTCTACCTGTCAGGTAACCTAAATCAGTCATTGCTCTCATACGTCAGCAGCATAAAGTCCGTGTGAGTAGGCGAGTCACGGGTCCCCAATCCCGCTCGGGGAGTCCCTTGCCCTGCATATCTTCTGTGCGCCCCGGCTCCGAGCCCACCAGACTAAAGCCGGAGTAATTAACATGCTCTTCATCACCTGCAGCACCAGGTGTGCCTCTGGGTAATTAACATGCTCTTCGTCACCTGCAGCAGGTGCGCCTCTGGGCTCACTGCTGCACCTTAAAGGTCAGCTCTGACAGAGCGCAGGCTAAGCCATTAGTCATTTCCCACACATCTCATCTCGGCTAAACCAGGGATGCTTTACAAGCCCTTCATCTAACTCGTCATCATGAGTGGTCCTCGGGAAGAGAAGGTCGGCATTTGAGCAGCAATCAAAACAAGTACGGCTCTACAGGGCTCTGGTGCCTAACCCTAGCCCTCCTCTCTGAATGAGTAAACAATCATAGCGACGGATCGGGTCATTTGTGTCGCATATATTCGAACTGTGCAGTGACGTCTCACCTTGTGTACACAAACAAGGTCCCCTCCACGTCGGTCTTTTCCTTTAGGGAGAGAAACAACTTTTCAGATCACAGCTGTCACAGACAAAGTTAGCTAATCTCCTTTTAGACACAAGACATTCAGCTTGACATCACGATTCTTCACTTGGACAAATATAAATATTCTACTGATATTAAAAAGTACCACAGGCACAGTTCAATTTAATATCAAGTCTCGACAGGATGACGTTACGGTCAATCGCAGCCATGCTTGCTGGCTACTTCGCCTTCCTGCAAGTGCCACAATATTCAAAGGACTTACTTTACAGCACTACAGACGGAGAAACTAAATGCAATAGCTAACTAAATAACTATCAACCACCTTATAGAGTGATTCTAACAGACAGTGATGAAAGTGCTTGCTAAAAAGCTAAGCTAGGGCTCTCGCTAGAAAAGCGCGCGACTACATATACTTTGGCTAACGTTACCAAGGATAGTTAGCTAGCTAGCTTTTAGCTACAGCAACTTACCCATTCATTTGTTTTACTGTTGAAAGTGTACAGCGCAACTTGACTCGCCACGTCCACTATGTTGTTGATATAGGGATCTTGTCTTTGTAAAGCGGCGAGACTGATGTCTAAGCCCTTTGCTGTAAGACAGCTGCCCCCAGTTATATTCGTAGTCATTATTGCTCAAAGATTCGCAAGCTAGCTAACTTTTAGCCTGCCAGCTGGATGCTGAGCCAGCTAGCTAGCTACTTAGCTAGTCAACGACGAGAGCTCGGTTTCTTATCCCGATGAAAGGAGGGAATAATTAAAATAGTACAAACAACTAAATCAATAAAAGTATTGCCAATGTCTTATGGATCCCCCGCAGAAGAGTAAAATTAAGAGACGAAAATAAA
Source organism: Clupea harengus (assembly GCF_900700415.2). NCBI lineage: Eukaryota > Metazoa > Chordata > Actinopteri > Clupeiformes > Clupeidae > Clupea > Clupea harengus. The sequence goes on from NC_045167.1 coordinate 26,157,761, forward strand.
ACAACGGGACACAAACTAACTATTGGCTAAGCTCACTGGACTCTTGACAGGAGCCATGTTTGCTTTCGTTGATTGTAAACAGTTAGGCATTACCAGCTGCTGCATGAACACGTGATACAGGATTAGCGATCGCTCTAGAAACACCCTCGCACGCAAATAGCCTGTGTATGTGTAGGATACGGCAAGAAACTGTTTCATTTATATAAATACATGTTTTAATCATTTTACTTTTTCAATTCATGTGGTGGGTGACCACAGAGAGATTTTGTCCTTTCAGAGGGTTTTCACAGACACATAACCGAGCCTACCTCTTCAATGGAATTAATCTGGTGTGTTAATCTGGGCCATGAATTCGAAAGTCAAGTGCTATCGGTTTTGTGACAGCTGGAAATGCAACACACCAGAAGATATCAGGACATGATTACTGTCCATTGCAAACTACTGCAAGTTTAGTCTAAATAAATTGGTTTGAGAAAGTGATGCAGCTGTGATTAAAGTCTTTGACTGTAAAATGCAAATGAGTGTAGCCTACTAAATGTAAGCGTAAAGCACTCAAACAAATGAAATAAGTCAAATGCTAAAGCGTCGGTTATGCTTGACGGATGCCAATGGTGACGTCACACGGCGCTGGGTGCGAGCAAGTCGCTGCAGTCTCCCGGGAAAGTACAATCATCTATGATCTACTACACCGCTGGAAAGTAAATGCGCCAAAGTATGGCACAGTGGCATTTACTGGATATACATGAGAGTTAACAGTCGTCATTTTGTATGCGGTGGATTAACATTTTCACAACTTCAGGTTTTAAAAAGAAAATCCCTGAGAGAATGAATGGGGTTTGGGAAATCGACATGATAACACCCGTGGTAGTTAAATAATTGCTTGAGATAAGGAATCACATTCGATTATGTTCATTAAAATGCATTTGTATGTCTTCTCTGTATAGACAGTGAGTGAACCCATTATATCAATAAAATATGTCTGTGGCTATCCCCCTTCTACCTGCGAAAAATAACAGACTAGGCAAGTCACTTAACTTAATGTGACACCAATTTCACAAGGTGAGCAGAAGCTAACCATAGATAGCTTTACCGATCAGGGATTACGAGTCTTCTCACAACAATCACAAAGCCAGTTTATGAAAACACATCGATTACCTTACGATTTAATAGGATTTCATTTGAATAGAATACATCCAGATGTTTTAGGCACTAAAATAATTTTAAAATAATAATTAAGACCTTTGTAAGGTTTTTAATGGCACACACGACACACTGGAACGACACACTAGAGCTGTAACTTTAAGTTTAATAAGAAACCATTTTAACTCACCAAACCATTTGCCTAGGTTTTCTACTGAGATTGTTTCGCTCACACCTTATTTTCGCCAATTTTGCAAAAACCCCATTCATTGTCCAATAGGGATTTCTTTTTTGGAACCAGGACGTGTTAAAATGCTAACACTAAAAACTACAAAGTTCTGGTCATCTTCCATACTCTAATAAAGTTCATTGATTCTAGTGATTAGTGTTTATTTTCAACCACAACTTGAATTATTTTGAATTTCTTTGTCACGAGGTAATAATGAACTATAATAAATATGTCGTATAGATGACACTGAGATGCTGATTTGTCGTGCTTGGCTGGCTGAATATGTTGTAATAATATGTAATGTATTTATTTTATTTATGTAATCATAAAAAAATACATACATCGTGTGAAGAATAATATCCTTTGTGTCCGCCTATAGATAAAAACTGAGTGTTTTTCACGTGAGCTTTCGAATGCTCTCACAATTAATATGTATGGCTATTCGACACACTTATCTAAAAACCAGGCTAGTTCGGATCATCATGTCATACTGTTCTTCTCCCTATAGAGTGTGTTTCAGCCCCAAATACAACAAGGAGTCACAGTCACCTTTATTGTATCCTTTTCCTGAAATGGAAAAGCAGACAGTCTTACCCATTCACAGCAGACGTCCCAAGTCGATGTTTCTTCAAGATGCCTCGGCTTCTTTTGAGTTTACGATCTGGGTTCGTGGCTGGGATACTAAGGCAAGAAGGCCATGTTTTTCGGGGGTAGCTCAGTCCATAGGAAAGACGCAGACGCGGCTCTTGGTGTTAATAAAGATGACCTCTTGTTTTTATTGTCAAAGAGGTAAAAAGTTACAAAGAAATAAAAAGGTTCTCTAAGCACACAAGCTAAGGCAAAATAAGAAAAGAATACCGAAAATTCTATCAAGACAAAGACTGAAGACTCGCGAACACAAACTGCATACGCCTTTTAAATCCCTTGCACATACATACAAGTTCTAACACACCCCCTTTCTTCCTGACGTCTCCTAGTAACATATGTTCGTCTCTGACCCATGTGTCACCTCCTCCTAGGCCCTCGCAAGCCCAGAGGCCTCTTCCTGCCCCCTCCGTCATTACACAATGCAAAGCACACTGAAGTCCGAAAACTCTCAAAGAACACATTGTTCTGCTTTACATTTTCGTTTGTTTACATTTCATATTTTACACTTTTTTAGCAAGCACATATGGATATAGGTTTGTGTAAGCATAACTCAAGCAACTTCCACACACAGTTATTTAGCATATATAGCACATATTAGGAGAGCACACAGTGGTTATATCATTGCACGACATGAACCAAGCATTATTCAGCAAAGCACATATAGTATATATGTTTATCACTCATTATTAATTGCATATGGGTTGGTACGGGTTGCAGGTCCACTCTCATGAGCCATATTCATCAGTGGTAATAACCATTACAGGTGAGGGCATGTGGCACAGTGCAGTTACACAGGGAGAGCTGAAGGGGGCGCAGTGCAGTTACACAGGGAGAGCTGAAGGGGGCGAAGTGCAGTTACACAGGGAGAGCTGAAGGTGGCGCAGTGCAGTTTTCAATAAATGGAAGGGGATGAGTTGTCATGCATCTTGGACCCCTCAGACAGTCATCACAACCCACAACTTTATAAATCCGCAGTTTACGTGTCATTCAGTAGGTTTATAGTAACGTTGTTTTCCAAAATCATTCTCTTGTAGGGATTTTCTTTTTAAAACTGGAACTTGCAAAAATGCTAATCCACCGCACACAAAATAACGTTGGACACTCTGTAGTCTAATGTAGTGATGATACATTCGCAAACGATCCGATTCCTTTAAACGGCTCTTTGGCAGGAACGAAGGGAACCGAGTCGTCGCTGAGAGAAGTTATTTTTATTGTTGCGCCCATATTTAACTGCTGGCCCTAAATCCACACCAGCCAGTTACAAGAGGTAGACGTTGGCACGTTTGGCTCCTTACCCTAGGGAGAAAGAGTGCCCCTCCTCCCCGGCTTAATGATAGAGAGAGCAGCGGTGGTCGAGCGAGCAAGAGAGTGAATGGAGAGAGGGAGAGAGAGAGGGAGAGAGAGAGGGAGAGAGGGAAAGAGAGAGGGAGAGAGAGAGAGAGAGAGAGAGGGAGACTGAGAGAGAGAGAGCAGCGGTGGTCGAGTGAGCTAGAGAGTGAATGGAGAGAGGGAGAGAGAGAGAGAGAGAGGGAGAGAGGGAAAGAGATAGGGAGAGAGAGAGAGAGGGAGACTGAGAGAGAGAGAGCAGCGGTGGTCGAGCGAGCTAGAGAGTGAATGGAGAGAGAGAGAGAGAGAGAGAGAGAGGTGTGTTAGCGAGGACAAAGCAGTAAATCAGAGAAATAAAATGTAATTTTCAGATTGTTTCAAGGCGGTCAAAGGCGGTTAAAGGCTGTGTAAAGCACAAATAAAGATGGCCACACCTCCGCACAACAGTACAGGAAGGATTCTGTGTGAATGCAGCCGAATGCAAGCTTCATCCTCCAGTCTGCTAAACATAGTGCGCATGACATTACACTGGTGGGACGTGTTTGAAGTCTGAATCTGATCCAAATCTTCCCCTGAATCATTCTCCCAGTGATTATTACACAAATAAACCTACTAACGCCCTCTCCGTTCTTTTGAACAGCTCTCGGAAAGGAATGGAGGCATAAAGATCTGGCTCCTTTCACTAATGGGCAACTGTAGGCTATGCCATATGTATGCAGACCACAGGATTGGCTCCCTTCACTAATGGTCAACTGCTGTCTATGCTGTATGTATGCAGACCACATAATTGGTGTGAGGAAGCACATTGAAGAGGTGGATAAAATCAGGCCCATTTGATCAAATACAATTGAATGTGTTAAACTCTGCGGCGCTTTGAGCTGGCCGATTAATCTGCTGATTTTTTAATGGCAGTTAAATAATTAGTGACTATTTCACAGAGCACTGGTATCCCACGGTTTGAGTTAAACTGCACTGGAATGGCTCCTGAAACTGCCTGAATGCAGCACAAACAGTCCCAGCGTGAGTATTCTACACCAGCCACCACTGTTGACAAATATGAAGGTATTTGCAACTCAGAGAGGTGCCGGAGAAAGCCTGCATTTATCCAAAGCTTGTTTCTCAGCAACGCTGGTCTGAGCCACATATGTCAAGTGAGAACTGGATCCTCATTGGGTCTGTGTCCATGTTCCATAGTGCTGTCCAATCACGTCGCTGTTGGGTCTGTGTCCATGTTCCATAGTGCTGTCCAATCACGTCGCTGTTGGGTCTGTGTCCATGTTCCATAGTGCTGTCCAATCACGTCGCTGTTGGGTCTGTGTCCATGTTCCATAGTGCTGTCCAATCATGTCGCTGTTGTGTCCATGTTCCATAGTGCTGTCCAATCACGTCGCTGTTGGGTCTGTGTCCATGTTCCATGGTGCTGTCCAATCACGTCGCTCATGTTCCATAGTGCTGTCCAATCACGTCCTCATTGGGTGTGATCTGTTTAGAGTTGGTGCCGGTTTTAGGGCTCTCTCACAGAAGCACAGAGGATAGCGGCTGCTTGAATCAATGAGATTGTTTTCCTGCTGTTACTACTACTGTTATTATTTTCCTTTTAGACCCCGCCTCTTAGGGGGGCTGCCAGTGGCCAGCACTGATTGCTAAAAGAGATTACACACAGATTATTCGAAGATGATACCATAATTAATTACATGCAGGTAATACACTGGTATGATACATTTGCTCAGCGGGTAGAGGCTTTCCCCATCCCTGTGTGAAGCCCTCACACTGCTGAGTGCCAGTTAAGTGCCCGACCAGAGGTGTAAAGTACTGAAATGTTGTACTCAAGACAAAGTACAAAAGTAGTTCATTTAAAATGTACTTTAAGTAAAAGTTACTTAGTTACTTTCAACAACTTCACGGGGGCCACTCCTATATATAGTGCAAAAATGACAAGGGGTCATAAATCCAATACAAACTAGTTATTTTTAATTGAAGGAGAATCTTTAGAAATATAAGTGCAATGACATTAAACATGTCAAACATTAAACATTAAACATGTCAACACAACATTTAAGAACTTTTGGGAGGACATGTCAAGACATGAACCACATGACAGCTAAAATAAAAAGTTAAAATGCCGCTGCCCTAGGGCTGAACGATTAATTGCATTTGCGATTTAATCGCGATATGATAGAACGCGATTTTCTAACCGCAACGTTCGCGATTAAAAAACGTGGTCTAAAAAATAAAATAAAAAATGTTTTTTTTTTTTTTTTTTTAAGATGGTAAATTTTGCACACAGTGTTTAAAAAGTGCATGCCTAGTGTTTATACTTAAAATTACTTTTTTTAAATTACTTAAATGCACAGTGGCAAAGCCACCTATTTGTTGTTCTTGTTTCTGTAATGAGCAGTTAAATAAAAATGTAAAATGTGGGAAAGAATATTTTACACTAAATGTATCTAATATTGTGTTGGTCATATTTAAATCATTCATTACGTTTTGTTGGGAAAAAAAGAGGATACAAAAAAAAATCGCATATTAAATCGCAATCGCAATATTTTGGTAAAAAATCGCAATTAGATTATTTTCCCAAATCGTTCAGCCCTACGCTGCCCCACTGTAAACTTTGGTTACTTTACTTGTGTCCACCTTTAGAGCATTAGTCTACAAACTTCTTGTTGAGTTTGAGCAGCAGCTGATTTTCAAGGTGAGTAGAGTTCATCCGGGCTCGCTTTTCAGTGAGCAGCAATCCAGCACAGCTGAAGAGTCGCTCGCAGGCGGCCGAGGCAGGTAGGCCAGTATTGAGTTTCAGGGACAGTTTTTTGATATTCTGAAAGGCGTCCAGCAGATCCATATTGACTGAGACACAGACTAGGTACCCTTCTAACTCCCCTGTACCTTCTGACCTTCTGGACTTCATTGAGGGAAAAAAAATCATCTTCATCTGATGAATGTTGTCCAACTTGCTCCAGCCTCCAACATCCGGTCAAGATGTTGTCTGACATAGACTAGACCTGTAGAATGACAAACAACATTTCTGACAATTAAGTATTGAGCTGCCATCAAGAGTGCATCATAACACAGAAATAGCTATAAATAGCTACTTGAGATGACAGACCTACAGTACATATACATAATTATAGCATTATTTTCTATTTCTACATGCATCACAATTCATAATCCTCAATTCTTGCTAACCGAGACCCCTGAGCATGAACATGAAAGACGTGCAAGTTGCAAAGCCACCACTTATCGTTATCAATATCTGACTAAACATCGTGATAAATTCCAGATAGCGACATACAGATTGACTTGTCCAACTGTCTGACTACGATGGTGTGCGCATTCACATTGTTTCTGTTTCAAGGCATGGGAGGCAGCCAAATGATTAGCCTAATATCAGTTTATGTGGTGTATTTCATTGCTGATGACTGATCTGCAGTTTTTAACACAATATGAGAGACTGACCATAATTATGCTATGACCTGAAACGAATGGAAGACAGGAATGGAATTATTATTAGTCTATTGGATGACGGCTGTCAACGTTAGCATACTCAGGGCGGTTGCAAGTGCTAGCCAAAATTAGGCTATAGTGCCATGAAACGCATATTTTGCTTCACGGAGCAAAGCTAACTAAACGACAAAAACGCTGTCTGAACTGCTAATGGAAAGGGACAAATACTGTACTTACCAACACATGCTTGTGTAGATTTGAAGATGAATTTGTATAAGCAGAAAGTTATGACTGGCGGGTTAGGCACAGCTTACACAGCCTTATATAGCTGTTGCCTCTTCTACTGCATGCTGAGATGTGGCCACGGGTTTTCTTCATCTTCTTTAATTTCAACTGGCGGAAAGTTCGGTGCTTCAGCTTGTTTGGTAGTCCGCACTATCATCTTCCTCCATCTCTATCTCTCGTGACTCGGCCCCGGCGCCTTGCATCTACTCCATCATCCACTCTATGCAGCATCCACTACTGCAGTGAGAATTGTCGTGCGCGATTCCCGCCTTGAACTATGTTTTTTTTTTTTTACTCAGTAACGGATGTCATTTCCAATGTAGCGAAGTACAATAGACCTAATCAGAATGTTTGTAAACAAAGGTTGCCAAGGTCCTTCCGGGTGGCTAACTGTCATCCTGTCAACAGTTGTTAGTATAGTAGCATAGTAGTTTATAGTTGTTCTGCCTCCAGGCATTTCATTTGAATTGTCGAATTTGTAAAAATTTCAGTTTCATCTAGACTTTGATTTTGACGTTGTAATTTTGAGCCGTGCAGGAAGTAGGCAGGTAAAATTGTTCAGAATAATGTAGAAACGGCAGGCTGACAGTCATTACACAGGAGAGATTCCTTCTTACAGGTTGATTCCGCAGCAGAGGCATCGCTGTATCTTGTTGTAACTAAGTTCATTTCATTGTTTAAAAACGTAGTTATAATGCTAAAAAAGGCAATGTTAAAACATGGATGCTATTAGGAAATGTTAACAGTTAGCTTAACATGTGCTTTCTTTACTTCATGGAACTAGGTGACTTGGCTAATTTTTTGTGTTCTAGTTTACTCTTTCACCCTTTGATCAATTGAATTTATTGTTGTGGATTCAGTACAATTTGAAGAATAAATCTGCAAACAAGAATACAAGACATTCTTCATCTTTATGAATATAAGAGAGTTTAGCTCGCTGTCTAGTTGAAGTTATCACACCTCAACGAGGACAGTGCAATAGTAGTTCATTTACGAATCGATTAACGTCATCCCGAAAACGTGTTGTGTTTGGGGTTGTAATACCAGATGTACCAAGGAATGTAAAGGATTAGGTTTAGGCTTTTTCCGTTTTCCCACTGTAAAATCTAAATCGACCCAACAGAACATCTGGATACAGAGACTAAGACGGGTGGATTACGCTAGCACAGATCCAGCCTTAGTACGTTTACCGGGCGGTCTCGTTGCATCTAACGGTACCAAATTGTGGACAGGCTGGCAACCAACCACTCATGACCGGATTTGCGGAAGACATTTTCTCACAGGTCATTTATAAAACGTTTTTGTTGGGTTGCTGTTGGGTAGCATAACGGTAGCATAACGTTGGGTAGCATATCGTGCAAGCTTGCTAGCGTGAGAATGCTAGTCCCGTTGTTGTAAATAAACAAACCACACACAGTGGCGTGATCTGGCTTGGCTATGATACGGTTACTTAATCTTTTTTTATAATGCAGGTCGGTCAAACCCTGATGCTGACCACACTGATTTTGCCCAATCACAACACCAGGGACCTGAGTAAGCTAACTCCTGTCCAACCACATCTGTTAAGAGAGCACAAACCCTCAAAACTGCTCATCTACAATACAATGACAACGTTTTCAATACTGTCAATAAGATAGATAGATAGGTACTTTATTAATATCTGTATGGAAACATTCTTGTGTCCAGACAGATAGCTGGAAAGCTACAAACAGTCCTGAAAATTGTTCATCGTTAAGTTGGATATTGTAGCGATCTCAGTCACTACGAGTTTGGTACAATAAACCGTTACAATATGACCGTTACTCGCTTACAAATATCAACAACAACGACATCCGGAACGTCTCTTTTTTCAGTTCACAAGATCATACTCATAAAACGTGTTGTTATCATATTCACAATTATGATTAAACGTGTTAATAGCTTGGTTAAATTACATGGAAAATCCTGTTGGTTTGCTAAGGTTTACTATGGGCAGGGGCGACGTTAGCCACCCGGAAGTAAGTTATTTGTTGTTGTGACGTCACGTTGAATTGTCGTATACTTCAGTCAAAATCTACTTAAGTAAAAGTAAAATTACCGATTTCAAAAACTACTTAAAAATGACAAAGTACACAAAAAAACTACTCAATTACAGTAACGTGAGTAAATGTAATTCGTTACTTTACACCTCTGTGCCCGACTCAAGGAATCACTCTGGATCTGTGCTGGATTACAGCCATAACTGTTCATATAAGAGCCAATTCTGTGCCGGATTACAGCCATAACTGTTCATATAAGAGCCAAATCTGTGCCGGATTACAGCCATAACTGTTCATATAAGAGCCAAATCTGTGCCGGATTACAGCCATAACTGTTCATATAAGAGCCAAATCTGTGCCGGATTACAGCCATAACTGTTCATATAAGAGCCAAATCTGTGCCGGATTACAGCCATAACTGTTCATATAAGAGCCAAATCTGTGCCGGATTACAGCCATAACTGTTCATATAAGAGCCAAATCTGTGCCGGATTACAGCCATAACTGTTCATATAAGAGCCAAATCTGTGCCGGATTACAGCCATAACTGTTCATATAAGAGCCAAATCTGTGCCGGATTACAGCCATAACTGTTCATATAAGAGCCAAATCTGTGCCGGATTACAGCCATAACTGTTCATATAAGAGCCAAATCTGTGCCGGATTACAGCCATAACTGTTCATATAAGAGCCAAATCTGTGCCGGATTACAGCCATAACTGTTCATATAAGAGCCAATTCTGTGCCGGATTACAGCCATAACTGTTCATATAAGAGCCAAATCTGTGCTGGATGTGTTGTAGTGCCACCTATAGTCCCCCAAAGTGTGAGGTATGGCTGATCACAGTTTACAGTGCGGTTTCCCTTAGGACACGCCCCTGTGCCTCACCTGTGCCTCACCTGCCCTTAGGACACGCCCCTGTGCCTTACATGTGCCTCACCTGCCCTTAGGCCACGCCCCTGTGCCTCACCTGCCTTAGGACACGCCCCTGTGCCTCACCTGCCTTAGGCCACGCTCCTGTGCCTCACCTGCCTTAGGCCACGCCCCTGTGCCTCACCTGCCTTAGGCCACGCCCCTGTGCCTCACCTGCCTTAGGACACGCCCCTGTGCCTCACCTGCCTTAGGCCACGCCCCTGTGCCTCACCTGCCTTAGGACATGCCCCTGTGCCTCACCTGCCTTAGGACACGCCCCTGTGCCTCACCTGTGCCTCACCTGTCTTAGGACACGCCCCTGTGCCTCACCTGTGCCTCACCTGCCTTAGGACACGCCCCTGTGCCTCACCTGCCTTAGGACACGCCCCTGTGCCTCACCTGTGCCTCACCTGTCTTAAGAAACGCCCTTGTGCCTCACCTGCCTTTTCTGCCCATAAAGATATCTGTCTGAGCATCTGACAAACACCAAACCAGCAAAAAAGCTTGATTCTGACACTCGTATGCATGATCTCAGATTAAAAGCTTGATTCTGACACGCATATGCATGATCTCAGATTAAAAGCTTGATTCTGGCAGTGTTTGCGTGCAGTCGGTGGGAGCATGTATGTCTGGACGTGTCATGTGATAGCATGTGTGTGTGTGTGCACAGAAGGCTGGTGTGAGCCTGGTGACTGATGTTGTTTACACTAATTAGCAGCTCTGGCTTTAGAGGAGGAAGCAGACACATTCGTTGACAGCTCATACATAAAACAAACGTCGACCTTGTTTCCACGCTCGCACTCAGGTTTGGACAGATATACAGAAAGTTCTTTGTGAAAGGCAAAAGGAGGTGGCGCTTGTATACATTTACACTCATGAATAAGTAATGGACTCCAGGGAATGTCAACTTCAAAACACGTTTAGGTTGCCTGTTAATTATGTTTTCTCTTCCAAATGTCCTAGTAGTAGACAAAAACAAACAAGTAAGACAGTGCAGAATAAGAAGAAAGAACAAATATAACATTCAGTGATTTCTTTTTTGTTCATGACTGAATATGCAATCGAATCAAATGTTAGCGGTGAATATCTTCTGTGAGTATTTTCCTCGACCTTTAGGGACAGAGGAGAGAGAGGAGTGGATTTAAAGACGTTTGTGAAATATCGTCTCTGCCAGGTGATGAAGTTTGTTACAGAGGTCGTGTTGAAAGGCGAGGCCATAAATCAGGAGGGGGTGTGCAGGGTGTGTGTGTGTGTGAGTGTGAGTGAGTGTGTGTGTGTGTGTGTGTGTGTGTGTGTGTGTGTGCAGGGTGTGCTGCAGAGAGAGTGCGCTTTAGACCACTGTAAAGCCACGCCCTGGGACAGCCTTAAGAAGTGCGCTGTACAATTTGTAAGTGCGTAATGGCTCGTGTTTCCTCTGCAAATCCCCTCCGCCGGCCCTCACTGTCCTCTTTCACCCCAGCGTATGAGGAGGAGATTAGATGGCCCTCACACAATCTCAAACACACACATATGTGTAATCAGACTGCACTCAAACACACACATATGTGTACTCATACTGCGCTCAAACACACACATATGTGTAATCATACTGCGCTCAAACACACACATGTGTGTAATCATACTGCGCTCAAACACACACATATGTGTAATCAGACTGCGCTCAAACACACACATATGTGTAATCATACAATCTCAGACACACACATATGTGTAATTATACTGCGCTCAAACACACACATATGTGTAATCAGACTGCGCTCAAACACACACATATGTGTAATCATACAATCTCAAACACACACATATGTGTAATCAGACTGCGCTCAGCTGGTGAGCAGAACATGGTTGGCTGCATGGTGTGATGTGGAGACAGGAACCATGAATGAAACCAATACTGCTTACCCTTACTTACTGCATCCTTTCTCTCACGCTGTGTAATAAGCACAGCTCAAACTCTAATGCTGACAGAACTGAATATATATATATTTTTATCTAGTTATCTGAATTCTAATCATGTTTACACCCGATATTATTTTTGAGGCGAAGGTTATTAGTGAAGCCGCAGCGAACATCTTGTAGAACATTTTGACAGATTTAAGATGAGCTGTCAGAAAAATCCTCTGGTTCTATTTCGTTGCCCATTTTGAAAAGGATTGACGTTTGTTTTCTGTCTGAGATGTACTATCTCCTACTGCCACCAGGGGGAAGCACTGCCTTTGACAAGCGCATAGCAGAAATCCCCGTCCTTGCTCGCAGCTGGCCTCTGTGCTGCGGAGCACATTTTAACTCCATCTTTGAACATGACCTGAGAACGTTTACTCTTGACAAACATGAGATTTCACGGTGATGCAAGCGGTGCTGAAACAGAAGCTGTGTTTTCCCTGAAGGAAAGCCCGGGTGTGGACCTGACAAGCCTTTAAGTCAATGGTGGCTGAACATAAATCCTGACAGAATCCAGCAGTGAGCACACACACACACACACACACACACACACACACACACACTCAAGTTCATTCAAGGCAACAACACCTGGGTCGACCGGGTCTTCATAAGCACCATATGCAGACATTACCTCCATTGGTGAAAAGTATCATCTCTGATTTTACCGCACCACTGAAACAGCCACCACTTATCATAATCAATATCACCCGGCCATAATCAATATCCCCCAGCCATAATCAATATCCCCCAGCCATAATCAATACCCCCCAGCCATAATCAATATCTCCCAGCCATAATCAATATCCCCCGGCCATAATCAATATCCCCCGGCCATAATCAATATCCCCCAGCCATGCACAAACACACACAGGGAGGGAGAGTAAAGGGAGGGAGAGCATGAATTTGCATATGTAAATGAAACTGGTGCCATGCTTTGACTATTTTTCCCATTAAACATGCACATTTTGAACATTTCATAGATCATTGGAACCATGTAAATCTTGTTGAAAGGACAGCAGTCAGCCATAGAAACATTTATGAAATATTTCTGACCCCCGTCCTGTATGGACTTTCACGGGTTCGAAAAAAAAATCTGCAGCCCCCTGAAATAGGGATGTTGGCTTGCTGCAGTAAATGGCATTATTTGGGGTCTTGTGGAAAGTCCCACTGGACGGAAATAGTTCTGGTGACGGGGCAAACGGTAATCGGTCATCTTCATATATGGTCAGCGTGGCACCGAAGCGGACCGTGCTGACTCATCTCGCGCCCGTTCCCAGGGTCCGTAGCCTACAGCCCGCTATCTGCCTCACACACGAGACCATACCAAATGTTGCGCGCCCATAAACTGGCAAGCTCACAAGATTAAATTTTTTTTATTCTTGCAAATAAGCTTCTCGGGGATGACTGTGTCGATGAGCTGTGTTGCTACCAGCAGATGTGTCTTCGTGGGGAAATCAGGGGGGTTTGTCTTTGATACAGTGCGATTATGGGAAGTTCCCCCCCCCGACTTCCTGGGGATCAACATGTGGTCGTGTATGTGGTCTGAGGTGGACTGCTTGGGCTGGCGCGGGGATTCTGGGTTCAGATAAAGGAGGCTGCTTATTGGTAGAGGCTGCCGAGGTGCGACGCATCCCAGCGCTCATGACGTCTTCCCCGAGCACACATTTTACCAGTTAACGATGCTTTCGGAGGGTTGTTCGCCTGCAGATACGGTCCCTGCCTCTCCGTTGCAAAGGTACACTGTGTGTTCACGCAGATCGCGCTGCTAGGGACAAACACGAACCCGTCCAGTCGACCGATATCTCGCACAGGTTAACATCTTCCCTCCGCACCCCCCCCCCCCCCCCCCCCCCCGTGTCTCCGATTTGGCACTCAAAAATCAGCGACCGTTTGCCGCCCACCTTTTCCCTGTACTCGTGTTTTTCTATCCCCCGGAGATAGCACGTCTGGAACGCCATGGAGGGTTACTTCTATTTTCTAGCGCAGTAACATCTGGAACCAGTCAGGGAGTCTACGGGGAAGGGGGGGCTTGGTCGTCACCCCCCTCGCTCCCCACCTCTCTCTCTCTCTCTCTCTCCCTCCCTCTCTCTCTCTCTCCCTCGCGTTTCGAGACACAAGCACTGCAGAGAGGAGCGCGCGGATCCGTTCTACCACTCGGCTCCCTCTCCGCGCTTATAGACTGGAACGGACTCAATTCAGATCTCCCGGAGAAGCACGATGGTCTTACGAATCTTTTTTGACAACCCCGAGGGATTGAGTACAGATCTGAAGATGTATTTCGTGTGAGATCAGAGCTGGAATATACAATGTTTAGGGTTTTTGGGGGCCGTTAAGATCTTTTCTTTCCCGTGCCAGCGTCCGGTTTTCTTTCTTTGGTTTAGCTGTTGCGTTGCTGAGATTTCTGGGCAATTTGATCCCGTTTTTGATGATTACTAACAGCAAGTGGTGCTGGTCTCGTGTTTCTGAGACAGGGCCCGGATGTTCCGAGGATGCACTGGTTCGTTTTCTTAGGTGGTTCCAGCGAAGATCTCTTTCTGTTTTTTAACTCCATAATGGGGATAAGGTAATATTAACTCCAGCGCAAAAGAAGGAATATCTCAAGCTTTCCGTTGCTTGTTTTATTTTTATTTTTTTCTTTGATTTCTTTTCCTCCTTTTGGTTGTTCCCCGCTACTCCTCCTCCTTTCTGTCTTCTCCATTCACCTACGGATAACGCTGGACCACATCTATGGTAAATGAAAGCAAAAACATGTACTTGCCGGAGGACACCCTTGATAACCATCAAGGTAAAAATCTCTTTCTCTTTTTGTTGTGTGTTATGTGTGTGTTTGTGTTTAATAATGCATAGTAAATTGCTGTTCAAAGATTGAGCACGAAATGGGTGGCCACGGAGCGGAGGTGTTATTGTTGATTATCAACTGTAATACTTGATAAACGGTATATTTGGAATTAGAGAAAGATGTACCAGCCTTTATCACGGCTTCTGCAAGGATGTTCAGATCTCACAGATGCACGCCGTCACCGTATCATCCCGTTACAGGTTATTGCATGCTGGCAGGTATGGTATTTCTTGCGCAGACAACCTTTTTTTTCCATTGAATATGAAGGTCTTAACCTCTCATGGGGCGGTAGCCAGACTTTTCCATGAGTAAAGTTGGAGTAAATGAACAGATAGCTTTCTAGAGTCTTGCCTGGACGTCAGAGCAACAGTGGATGTGCGGCGCGCAAATCGGCCTAAGAGTAGCCTACGGAACCAATGCGCATCGCCGACTATTCATTTAACCCCCGCGTATTGCTATCACCAACTATTAATTCATTTCCTACCTTGGCTTACCAATTTTATGTCATTTTGAAATGGAAACAAAACACGAAAGCAGAAAGTCGACACCATCGGTTCGGAGGCTTTCGCGCTTTCGGGGCCTGAGTGTGTGTGCTGCCACTTGTTTAAAGAGAGCGTTTTAAAAGTTTGGGATTTATGTGGTATTTAAATAGTGAAACATACAGACGGTAGCAAAGCTTATCGCTGTTAGGCCATCTTTGGTACGAGGAGCAACATGCTTTATTAGTTCGCTGGAAGGCAAACAGCGTGGCGCATTGATTTGCCAATCTGCATATCATATATTTTTTGTCTTGGGTCACGTTAAAACGGCCTTAATACCACGCTGTGGTTATACTCCACGCTCACAACGTTATCTCTCGGATGCGAGAGTAGATTTTCCAAGTCGAACTATCCGTGTGTCTACCTTTAGCCTTCTCCTCCGCTATGGCAACAGAGGCGGCGACCCATAGCAACAGTGGGAGGCTGATTCTGGGGGCTCTGGGAGGTAGGGTAGCTTGGCATTTATTTCAGTGGCGCAGTCTCCGGGTTAGTTTGCGACCCACATTTAAATGTCTGTAAATGCTACATTAATGTGTTGGCCAGCAGGTCTAACAAGAACATAGTCACAATGATCCTCAGTCATCACTGTGCTAGGGTACAGTTTGTGAGTCCTTGTGAAAGTTGATGTTTCTGATTACAATAAGCCAGTTTTGTTTTAATTATTTTGCTTCACTTATGCCTATGGAGATTTTGCAGATTGCCACTTTAAGTAGGCTACACCATTTGTGGTGTTGTATGCAAGGCATTTCTAAATGACAGTTTGTGGTGTTGTATGCAGACATTTGTAGATGATAGTTTGTGGTGTTGTATGCAAGATATTTCTAAATGACAGTTTGTGGTGTTGTATGCAGACATTTGTACAAGATAGTTTCAGCATGTGTGGTGTTGTATACCAACATTTGTACATGATAGTTTGTGGTGTTGTATGCAAGACATTTCTACATGATAGTTTGTGGTGTTGTATCCCAACATTTCTACATGATAGTTTCAGACATTTCTACATGATAGTTTCAGACATTTCAGGAGTTTCAGCATGTGTGGTGTTGTATACAAGACATTTGTAAATGATAGTTTGTGGTGTTGTATCCCAACATTTCTACATGATAGTTTCAGATATTTCTACATGATAGTTTCAGATATTTCTACATGATAGTTTCAGTCATTTCTACGTGATAGTTTCAGACATTTCTACATGATAGTTTCAGATATTTCTACATGATAGTTTCAGACATTTCTACATGATAGTTTAAGACATTTCTACATGACAGTTTGTGGTGTTGTATACAGACATTTCTACATGATAGTTTCAGACATTTCTACGTGATAGTTTCAGACATTTCTACATGATAGTTTCAGCATGTGTGGTGTTGTATACAAGACATTTCTACACGACAGTTTCAAACATTTCTACATGATAGTTTCAGCATTTGTGGTGTTGTATACAGACATTTCTACATGATAGTTTCAGACATTTCTACGTGATAGTTTCAGACATTTCTACATGATAGTTTCAGCATGTGTGGTGTTGTATACAAGACATTTCTACACGACAGTTTCAAACATTTCTACATGATAGTTTCAGCATTTGTGGTGTTGTATACAGACATTTGTACGTGATAGTTTCAGTCATTTCTACATGATAGTTTCAGACATTTCTACATGATAGTTTCAGACATTTCTACATGATAGTTTCAGTCATTTCAGGAGTTTCAGCATGTGTGGTGTTGTATACAGACATTTCTACGTGATAGTTTCAGATATTTCTACATGATAGTTTCAGACATTTCTACATGATAGTTTCAGACATTTCTACATGATAGTTTCAGACATTTCTACGTGATAGTTTCAGATATTTCTACATGATAGTTTCAGATATTTCTACATGATAGTTTCAGTCATTTCTACGTGATAGTTTCAGACATTTCTACATGATAGTTTCAAACATTTCTACATGATAGTTTAAGACATTTCTACATGACAGTTTGTGGTGTTGTATACAGACATTTCTACATGATAGTTTCAGACATTTCTACATGATAGTTTCAGACATTTCTACATGATAGTTTCAGACATTTCTACATGATAGTTTCAGCATGTGTGGTGTTGTATACAAGACATTTCTACATGACAGTTTGTGGTGTTGTATACAGACATTTCTACATGATAGTTTGTGGTGTTGTATACAGACATTTCTACATGATAGTTGTGGTGTTGTATACAGACATTTCTACATGATAGTTGTGGTGTTGTATACAGACATTTCTACATGATAGTTTCAGACATTTCTACATGATAGTTTCAGTCATTTCAGGAGTTTCAGCATGTGTGGTGTTGTATACAGACATTTCTACATGATAGTTTCAGACATTTCTACATGATAGTTTCAGACATTTCTACATAATAGTTTCAGACATTTCTACATGATAGTTTCAGACATTTCTACATGATAGTTTCAGACATTTCTACATAATAGTTTCAGACATTTCTACATGATAGTTTCAGACATTTCTACATAATAGTTTCAGACATTTCTACATGATAGTTTCAGACATTTCTACATAATAGTTTCAGCATGTGTGGTGTTGTATACAGACATTTCTACATGATAGTTTCAGTCATTTCTACATGATAGTTTCAGTCATTTCTACATGATAGTTTCAGACATTTCTACATAATAGTTTCAGACATTTCTACATGATAGTTTCAGACATTTCTACATAATAGTTTCAGCATGTGTGGTGTTGTATACAGACATTTCTACATGATAGTTTCAGTCATTTCTACATGATAGTTTCAGTCATTTCTACATGATAGTTTCAGACATTTCTACATAATAGTTTCAGACATTTCTACATGGTAGTTTCAGACATTTCTACATGATAGTTTCAGCTCAAGTCCAGTTGTCTCTACATGCACTTGGTTAATCCCTCTGAAAATAAACAAGCTTGAATGTTTATCATTTTAAAACATCAAGCCAACCCAGTCAATGGAGAGAGGAGGAGAGAGAGGAGGAACAAGAGATGGGGACAGAGAGATGGGGAGAGAGGAGGACAGAGAGATGGGGAGAGAGGAGGACAGAGAGAGGAGGACAGAGAGAGGAGGACAGAGAGATGAGGATAGAGGAGGACAGAGAGGAGGACAGAGAGAGGAGGACAGACAGATGGGGAGAGACGAGGACAGAGACGCTGGGGAGGGAGGAGGTGGAGAGGAGAGGAGGTGGGGAGAGGGGAGGTGGGGACTGCAGCAGCAGTGTTGACAGCATTGACATCTGACAGTAACTGATATTCAAAATCAGCCAACAGTACCTGTGTGAGGTGTGAGGTGTGCCTTTGCTCCAGTGCAGAAAGTTAATGTAGGACACCTTATTATCCAGACGTGGACCTATGGAATGGACACATAGACCTATAACATGCCAGGCCTCATGCCAGGCTCCTCTGATCTGGGTTCAGGCTCACTAGTTATGGTATGGGTGTGGTGTCAGGTGTGGATCAGGTGTGGTGTCAGGTGTGGATCAGGTGTGGTGTCGGGTGTGGTGTCAGGTGTGGTGTCAGGTGTGGATCAGGTGTGGATCAGGTGTGGTGTCGGGTGTGGATCAGGTGTGGTGTCAGGTGTGGTGTCAGGTGTGGTGTCAGGTGTGGATCAGGTGTGGATCAGGTGTGGTGTGGATCAGGTGTGGATCAGGTGTGGTGTCAGGTGTGGATCAGGTGTGGTGTCAGGTGTGGATCAGGTGTGGTGTCGGGTGTGGATCAGGTGTGGTGTCAGGTGTGGATCAGGTGTGGATCAGGTGTGGTGTCGGGTGTGGATCAGGTGTGGATCAGGTGTGGTGTCAGGTGTGGTGTCGGGTGTGGATCAGGTGTGTCAGCCAGGTGTGGTGTCAGGTGTGGATCAGGTGTGGATCAGGTGTGGATCAGGTGTGGTGTGGATCAGGTGTGGTGTCAGGTGTGGATCAGGTCTGGTGTCAGGTGTGGATCAGGTGTGGTGTGGATCAGGTGTGGTGTCAGGTGTGGATCAGGTCTGGTGTCAGGTGTGGATCAGGTGTGGTGTCAGGTGTGGATCAGGTGTGGTGTCAGGTGTGGTGTCAGGTGTGGATCAGGTGTGGATCAGGTGTGGTGTGGATCAGGTGTGGATCAGGTCTGGTGTCAGGTGTGGATCAGGTGTGGTGTCAGGTGTGGATCAGGTGTGGTGTCAGGTGTGGATCAGGTGTGGATCAGGTGTGGTGTCAGGTGTGGTGTGGATCAGGTGTGCTGTCAGGTGTGGTGTCAGCCAGGTGTGAGGACAGAGACACTGGACAGAGACACTGGGGAGAGTCAGGTGTGGTGTCAGGTGTGGATCAGGTGTGGATCAGGTGTGGATCAGGTGTGGTGTCAGGTGTGGATCAGGTGTGGTGTCAGGTGTGGATCAGGTGTGGATCAGGTGTGGTGTCAGGTGTGGTGTCAGCCAGGTGTGGTGTCAGGTGTGGATCAGGTGTGGTGTCAGGTGTGGATCAGGTGTGGATCAGGTGTGGTGTCAGGTCTGGATCAGGTGTGGTGTCAGGTGTGGTGTCAGGTGTTCTCTGGGGCGGAGAGCTCAGAACTCTATTTAAAAGGATGCTGTTACCACGGCAGCCTTGAGTCGTGCGAGAGCTTTAATCCTTCAGGAGTCCCCAGTGAACACACACACACACCCACACACACACACACACACATTCACACACACACACACACACACACACACACACACAACACACACACACACACACACACACACACACACACACACACACACACACACACACACACACCAAGCCTGACACACTTAGCCACCGGAGAGAGAGTGTCCTCCTCATCCCACCCAGCCAGATCTGAACTCGGAGCCGTGATCTGGAGAGGTTCTGCTGCGGAACAGGCCGGTGCCAGCTAGATCCGGGCAGGTTCCGTTATCTATCTCTCTGCCCATAACCTGCGGGAGCATCCCAGAGAGTAGCAGATGGGATGGCTCTGATCTGGCCCTGATCTGGCTCTGATCTGGCCCTGATCTGGCTCTGATCTGGCTCTGATCTGGCTCTGATTTGGCTCTGATCTGGCCCTGATCTGGCTCTGATCAGAAGGACTTTAGGGAGCTCAAGCCCATATCTGGCACTCTTTTTGAGAGCCCTGATCAGCAGTGTCCAATAGGGGACTGGATCTGGCATTTGCCAGCATGGTGGTCCTTCATGAGCTTCAAGACCCAGGTCACTTCCTCATAGGACCCAGGTCACTTCCTCATAAGAGCCAGGTCACTTCCTCATAAGAGCCAGGTCACTTCCTCATAAGACCCAGGTCACTTCCTCATAGGACCCAGGTCACTTCCTCATAGGACCCAGGTCACATCCTCATAAGACCCAGGTCACTTCCTCATAAGACCCAGGTCACTTCCTCATAGGACCCAGGTCACTTCCTCATAGGACCCAGGTCACTTCCTCATAAGACCCAGGTCACATCATGAGCTTCCTCATAAGACCCAGGTCACAGATGATTCAGACATGCTACCCTGATAGTTAATAGTTAGCCATCTCTGAAATGGACCCAGGCCTCATCAGGGCCAGATCAGCGCCACATTAGGGCCAGATCAGCGCCACATAAGGGTTAAATTAGGGCCATTGCAGCGCCAGATCTGTTCCAGAGCTACAGTCTAAGTACCGAGTGTTCCAGAACGTGTCCACCTGAGTTCCAAGTGTTCCAGAACATGTCCAAATGAGTTCCAAGTGTTCCAGAACATGTCCAAACGTCCCAGCACTCTTAGTGGAAGGAAAACTCTGATTCCCACCATTCCCAGTGTGAGTGACTCCTGCTGGTCCAAATGCGGCCCAGAATTTTATAACTTTGACTTCCGAGAAGGACTCAAACTCCCAGCATTCCCGGGTTGACTGCGAGGACTACAGAGTGTGGCAGTGACCGTCGTCATTTTGGATGCGG
>NC_045167.1:26189015-26191515 GCF_900700415.2 Clupea harengus
CCTTTTCTCTCTCTCTCTTTGTATCTCTCTCTCTTTCACTCTCTTCTCTCTTTATAGCTCTATCGCTCTAAACCCCTTTCCTCTCTCTCTCTTTTTATCTCTCTCTCTCGTTCTCCCCCTCTCTCTCTCTTTGTATCTCTCTCTCTCGTTCTTCACCTCTCTCCCTCTCTGCTCTGTTCCTCTCTTCATCTCCATCCACTTTGTTAATTCACTGTCCCTCCCCTCCCTCTATCTATCTATCCTCCCTCTCTCCCCCTCTCTCTCTCCTCTCTCTCTCCTCTCTCCCTCCCTCTATCTCTGGGTGCTTGACTCTGTCAGAGCTGGGTGTGTGTGTGTGTGTGTGTGTGCGCATGCGTGCGTGTGCGTGTGTTAGATTTGGTGAGGCAGCATGACAGAGACCTGATTTACAGCTCTCTCTCTCTCTTTCTCTCTCTCTCTATCTTTTTCTCTTCTTTCTCTTCTTCTCCTCCTAGTCACTCTCTCCTTCTCCTCCTTCTATTATGTGTCTCTTCTTCGCTTCTCATTCTTTCTCATGGTTCTCTTTCTCTCTCCCTCTCCTGTCCTCTCTCCCTCCCTCCCTCCCTCTCTCCTCCTCCCTCTCTCCCTCCCTCTCTCCTCCTCTCTCCTCCTCTCCCTCCCTCTCCTCCTCTCCCTCTCTCCCTCTCTCCTCCTCCTCTCCTCTACTATGCCCCCCTGTCTCTCTTCATCCCCATGTTATATTCATCCTGAGTGGGCACACACACACACACACACACACACACACACACGCACACACACCCTCTGACCCATGACTTGTTTGGTCGACGACCTAATTTAAAAAATAATATGATCAAAGTCCCACCCCAGACCTGTAACCACTGACCTACAGTTACGTGTCACAACACACAGGATGGGAAGAGGAGGAGGAGGGGAGGAGGAGGAGGAGAGGAGGAGGACAGGAGGAGGAGGAGGAGGAGGAGGAGAGGAGGAGAGGAAGACAGGAGGAGATGAGGAGGAGAGGAGGAGAGGAGGACAGGAGGAGGAGGAGAGGAGGAGGAGAGGAGGAGGAGGACAGGAGGAGGAGGAGGAGGAGGAGGAGAGGAGGGGAGGAAGACAGGAGGAGATGAGGACAGGAGGAGGAGAGGAGGACAGGAGGAGGAGGAGAGGAGGAGGAGAGGAGGAGGAGGACAGGAGGAGGAGGATGAGATGAGGAGAGGAGGAGAAGAGGAGGAGATGAGGAGATGAGGAGAGGAGGAGGAGATGAGGACAGGAGGAGGAGGAGATGAGGAGAGGAGGAGGAGAGGAGGACAGGAGGAGGAGGAGGAGGACAGGAGGAGGAGGAGGAAGATGGAGGAGGAGGAAGAGGAGGAGAAGGAGGAGGAGTAGGAGGAAGATGGAGGAAGAGGAGGAGGAGGAAGATGGAGGAGGAGGAATGAGGGGGAGAGAGGAGGAGGAAGAGGACAGGAGGAGGAGGAGGAGGAGGAGGAGAGGAGGAGATGAGGACAGGAGGAGGAGGAGAGGAGGAGGAGGAGGAGGAGAGGAGGAGGAGAGGAGGAGGAGGAGGAGATTTAAACAGGAGGAGGGTGAGAAGAGGAGGAGAGAATGGACAGAGGTGCAGTTCAGATATTATCAGCAGTGCACCATTACATACTATAAGCACCTATGATAGAAGGCATCACTGGGCATGTCAGGGTGTGTGTGTGTGTGTGTGTGGTTGAGAGTGTAACTCTTGTTGTCAGGGTGTGTGTGTCTGTGGTTGAGAGTGTAACTCTTGTTGTCAGGGTGTGTGTGTGTGGTTGAGAGTGTAACTCTTGTTGTCAGGGTGTGTGTGTGTGTGTGGTTGTGAGTGTAACTCCTGCTTTATGGACTAAGTCATAACTCAGCTATCACCCAGTCCAACCACTCACACACACACACACACTCACACACACTAACACACACACACACACACACACACACACACACACACACTCACACACTCACACACACACACTGACAGACACCTAACCACTTACCATCCCAGCGCTCTGAAGGGACATGTCTGCGGCCCAGGCAGAGGCACTGTGGGCGTTTGTGTTTGACTGACTGGCCAGTACTGTGTGTGCTGTGTATGTGTGTGTGCGTGCGCGTGCTGTGTGTGCGTGTGCGTGTGCGTGTGCGTGTGCGTGTGCGTGTGCGTGTGCTGTGTGTGTGTGTGCGTGTGCTGTGTGTGTGTGTGTGTGCTGTAGCATGCGCTGTCTGTGCGTGTGTGTGTGTGTGTGCTGTGTGTGTGTGTACGTGTGCGTGTGCATGTGCGTGTGTGTGTGTGTGCGCGTGCTGTGTGTGCGTGTGTGTGCGTGTGTGTGTGTGCGTGTGCTGTGTGTGTGTGTGAGTGTGTGTGTGTGTGTGGCCAGCTGTATGAGGCTGCTACTTTATGTGGGATGGATACATCTAAAAGTGATGTATTTCATAAGGCTGGTAGTTTGGGTCATGAGGTGAGCAGTGTGTGTGTGTGTGTGTGTGTGTGTGTGTGTGTGTGTGT
>NC_045167.1:26254813-26257313 GCF_900700415.2 Clupea harengus
GAGTGTGTGTATGACAGTGAGTGTGTGTGTGTGAGTGTGTGTGTGTGTGAGTTATTCTGATTGAGGCTGAGAACAGATGTACCCCTGTACCATGGATTAAGCCCTCACTCATCAGTGTCTGCTTTGCTTACCACATGACTGACACAGCTCTCATTACTCACACACACACACACATGGCGCTAATTCAACAAGCTGCTTTATCTAGTCTGCAGGGAGGTTACTGACCCCCCCTTAAAACACACACACACACACACACACATGAACATTCACACACACACACACACATGCGCACACACACACAACACATGCGCACACACACAGTCACACACACATGCGCACACACTCATGCACATTCACACACACTCACACACACATGCGCACACGCACACACAACACATGCGCACACACACAACACATGCGCACACACACACACTCACACACACATGCGCACACACACATGCACATTCACACACACTCACACACACACACACACACACACACACACACACACACACACACATGCACATTCACACACACTCACACACACATGCACACACACACACTCACACACTCACACACACATGCACACACACACACAGTTTCTTTTCACTTTAATTACAACTTGGACTTGTTGACCAACTCCAAATGATGAAGAGTTTGCTTCAAACCTCTTATATCAGGCATCTGCCACAGACAAGCAAGAAGCACACTCTCACACACACACACACACACACACACACACACACACACACACACACACACACACACACCCACACACACACATGTCTCCCACATGTGTCTCGTGGGAGCACTGTACTGGAGAAATTAGGTAGGAGAGCATCACCGTGGTTACAGGGGAACTGTCTCCGTGGGGACGGCGGAATGTAGTGGCTACAGGGGAACTGTCTCCGTGGTTACGGGGAACTGTCTCTGTGGTTACAGGAGAATGAAGTGGCTACAGGGGAACTGTCTCCTTGATTACAGGGGGTCCAGTGTGATGTCAATGTCATCTAAGGATGGGGGGATGACAGAGGGACAGATAGAGAGAGGACAAAGAGAGGAGAGAGAGAGAGAGAGAGAGTGTCTGTAGATCAAAGAAAAAGCTTTTGACAGAGATGAGCATAACTATTTGTGGAGTGTTCTGGCAGCTTCTGGCTTTAGTCCACATTTTTATCAATAAGGTAAGAGTTCTGTGCTGTGACGTTAAAGCATACTGAAGGTTAATGGTGACTTGTGTGCTCTTTTTAAATGTAATAGGGGGTGTTCGACAAGGATGGGCTTTGTCTGCCATGCTGTATACTTTGGCAATAGAGCTCCTTTTGATAAGGTTAAGAAAAGAACTACATGGCGTGACTATTCACAATTATGGAAATGGCTTTCAGGTGTGTCAGCATCTGCAGGTGATGTTGCAGTGTGTGTGTGTGAGCTGCCATTTGATGTTGAATATATATTTGAAGGTTTTAGAGCCATTTTCCTCTGCAAAGGTTAACTGGTCTAAGAGCGTATATCTATGCTGGTTGGGAGGCGGTCAGACGGAGAGCCAAGACTACCTTACGCTGGACCAGGGAGGGGTGGAAATATCTTCTCCAGTATTTCTAGGGGATGGCATGTTCATACAGAAAAACTTGGAAAGTTCTGTTGAAAAAATAAAGGGACGCCTTGACAACTGGAAGTTTTTATTTCACAAACTGTCCTATAGGGGGCGTTCTAATTATGAATTATTATGAATAATTATGAATTATTTGGTAGCATCCTCCCTCTGGCATCGGCCAGCTCGTGTAGATCCTCCAACACACCTGCTGTCAAAGATCCAGTCAATCTCGGTCAACTTCTTCTGGAACAATCTGCCCTGGGTACCACAGAAGGTTTCATACCTGCCTGAGGAAGAAGGTGGACATGGTCTTCTTCACTTCCAGAGCAGAGCAGCTGCTTTCTGTCTCCTCACAGGGCCTGTGGACTGGGGTTGGAAGTGTGTGTGTCTGTGTGTCTGTGTGTGTGTGTGTGTGTGTGTGTGCTCTGTCCTGTGGACTGGGGTTGGAAGGGGCTCGTGCCATTTTACAGACTTTTGATGGGAAGGGACCGGAGAGGAATTTATTCTGGACGGATCCGAAGAAAGTGAGCCTGAGCAGACTCTCTTGTGACGGTGTGTTTTACTCGAATCTTTTTTAAAGTCTGGTCTCTTGTGACGGTGTATTTTACTCGAAATCTTTTTAAAGTCTGGTGTCTTTTAACAGTGCAAAGGGCACACAGCACAGGCTCTCCATACTGGCTTTTAAAGGAACCCCTGATCTGTGGCTCAAGACTGGATAGAACTTGGAACTTGAAAAGCCACTTTATGCACTTACTTTTAGTCTGCTCAGGTCTGGAGTCCCCACACTAGATCACACACACACACACACACACACACACACACACACACACACACACACACACACACACACACACACACACACACACACACACACACACACGCACACACACAGTCACCACACACACACAC
>NC_045167.1:26297313-26299813 GCF_900700415.2 Clupea harengus
CGCGCGAGTATATTTGGTGTCCCATTTTAGCATTTTATTATCATATCATAATTTTTTTATTATCTGTTCTCTGACTTCGAATTCTGTGGAAGAAAATGGCAACTGTGCTGTGTTGGTAGCTACTCAAGACTCAAGAGTGTATTCAGCACGCGTAACCTAAGCGCTACGCAACATGAGGACACGTTGTCCTGGCTAAATATAAGGAAGATTATAATTCGTTTCTTTTCAGAGTTTTGTCAGTTAGAAAAGACACAGGTGATTTAGCCAGCATTAGCATTTAGCGTGAAATGTCACAAATAAAGAATACGCCTCATATAATTACTTGTCAGTTCATTTGAAATGAAAACAGTGAGATTAAATGAGACCAAACTAGATTCCAGCCTGTTCCTCGATTCCAGTCGGTGAATCAGGGATGATTAAATATAGACTTGATTGATTCATTTATTGTCATCATTCTATTTTCTGTGTTTTCTATCTTCCATTTCTCTTCCCTTCTGTCTGTGAGTTTGGAGTCTCTCTCTCTCTCTCTCTCTCTCTCTCTCTCTCTCTCTCTCTGTTAGTGTGTGTGTGTGTGTGTGTGTGTGTGTGTGTGTGTGTGTGTGTCCATGCTTTTGCAGAATTCAGAGAGCAGAATTAATTGGTGTGTGTGCATGTATGTGAGGCAGGCTAGCAGCTGTGACAGACAGTACGGAACACACTGTTCCAGTGGACAGAGGTGTGAGACTCACACACACACACACACACACACACACACACACACACACACACACACACACACTCAAACCGTTCTGTGTGTGTGTGTGTAAAACATGTTATGTTAGTCTTCCTCTCTGTGATGTTGCCACACATCAGTCCTTAGGGCATGAAAAGAACTCTGTTGCCCTTGGGGTAAAAATCACGGTGTAGAATTTACAGTGTTACAATTTCACCAGTGTAGAATTTACAGTGTTACAATTTCACCAGTGTAGAATTTACAGTGTTCTATTCTATTCTAAGCACTGTACTTCACTTACTTCAACTGGAACCAATGGAAACCCTCTCTCTTGCTCTCTTGCTCTCTTGCTCTCTCTGTGTGTGTGTGTGTGTGTGTGTGTGTGTGTGTGTGTGTGTGTGTGTGTGTGTCTTTCTCTCTGTGCCTGACTAGTACTCTGACTCACCCTGTGTAAAGGTGTGAATGAGATTTACTGAGAAATGGCACCTTTGGTGTCAGTCTCTCTGTCTCACTCAGGCTGTGGTGTGTGTGTGTGTGTGTGTGTGTGTGTGTGTGTGTGTGAGAGAGAGAGGGAGACAAGGGGGTTGACAAAATATCCATGTAAAAGGTTTCCCTCGCACACACACACACACATATTGTATACACACACATACAGTAGACACATGCACACATACAAGAGAGAGAGATGAAGAAATAGAGAGAGAGAAGCGAGTGAAAGTGTGTGGAGATGAGAGGGTGGGTAAAATTAGAAAGAGAAAAATGCAACGTGTCTCCCTGCACGCCTCTGTGAGCTCACGCCTGATTGGCTGTCTCTCTTCAGGCCTCTATGAGCTCACGCCTGATTGGCCCACTCCCATTGCACTAGGCTGGGGCAGCCAATGAATTGAACTGTCACAGGGGAGTAGGGAAGAGTAATGGAGCTGCCAGAGCTGGGTCCCAAGGGTCCCTCACACACACACACACATGCACACACACACACACACACACATACACACACACACATACACACACACACACACACATACACACACACACACACGCACACACACACACGCACACACATGCACACACACACACACGCACACACACACACACACAGACACACAGAGTATGTCCCTCATATTTCAGCACAGTTTTACTTCCACTAGGATAACACTGAGGATGGACAAATGATAGATAGAACAACAGATAGAGAGAGGTGGAGAAAGAGAGAGAGAGAGAGAGAGAGAGAGAGATAGAGAGAGGGAGAGATAGAGAGAGATAGATAGACAGATAGAGAGAGAGGTAGATAGATAGACAGAGAGAGAGAGAGAGAGAGAGGTGGAGAAAGAGAAATTGTCTGTATACAGATACACACACACACACATTTATAAATGTATAAATAGACACATGCATACACACTCACACTCACAAATTCAGACATACTCACACACACAAATTCAGACATACAGACACACACACACACACACACACTCTCTCTCTCACACACACACACACACACACACACACACACACACACACACACACACAGACACACACAGACACACACACACACACACACACACACACACACACACACACACACCTGGTGCCCCTCCTCCCTCCCTTCACAGCAGACCCATGTTGACTACCTGTCTGGGACAGATGATTTATATGCTCTGCCAACGCAGTTATTTTTGGGCCAATTACTACCCCTATGTGTGTGTGTGTGTGTGTGTGTGTGTGTGTGTACACTATCCCTGCAAAGTGTCTTTACCTTGAGCTGTTTGATTGTATTAATGAGACCAT
>NC_045167.1:26319813-26322313 GCF_900700415.2 Clupea harengus
TCTGAAGAGAATCATCTGAAAGAGTCATGTCTGTAAACTGACTCTCTGAAGAGAATCATCTAAGAGAGTTATGTCTGAAGAGAATCATCTGAAAGAGTCATGTCTGTAAACTGACTCTCTGAAGAGAATCAACTAAGAGAGTTATGTCTGAAGAGAATCATCTGAAAGAGTCATGTCTGTAAACTGACTCTGAAGAGAATCATCTGAAAGAGTCATGTCTGTAAACTGACTCTGAAGAGAATCATCTGAAAGAGTCATGTCTGTAAACTGACTCTGAAGAGAATCATCTGAAAGAGTCATGTCTGTAAACTGACTCTGAAGAGAATCATCTGAAAGAGTCATGTCTGTGAACTGACTCTCTGAAGAGAATCATCTGAAAGAGTCATGTCTGTGAACTGACTCTCTGAAGAGAATCATCTAAGAGAGTCATGTCTGAAGAGAATCATCTAAGAGAGTCATGTCTGAAGAGAATCATCTGAGAGACGGGTTAGTGAGTAGTTCTCTGTCTGACCTCTGACCTAAACTCTGCCATGATGCCGTGTCTTGACTCACTGAGGGACAACACGTCACAAAGGCCGTGAGGTACAGGCGTTCTAAAAGCCGTGAGGTACAGGCGTTCTTAAGGCTGTGAGGTACATGTGTTTCTTAAAGCCGCGAGGTACAGGCGTTTCTTAAAGCCGTGAGGTACAGGCGTTCTTAAAGCTGTGAGGTACAGGCGTTTGTTAAAGCTGTGAGGTACAGGCGTTCTAAAAGCCGTGAGGTACAGACGTTTGTTAAAGCCGTGAGGTACAGGCGTTCTAAAGGCCATGAGGTACAGGCGTTCTTAAAGCTGTGAGGTACAGGCGTTCTTTAAGGCTGTGAGGTACAGGCGTTTTTTTAAGGCTGTGAGGTACAGGCGTTTGTTAAAGCCGTGAGGTACAGGCGTTCTAAAAGCTTGAAACTGCAATTGGACACAACTGCATCAGACGGCTGGCAACAGTGAATTCACATATGTGCATACGTTTGTTTTAGGATTAAAATATGTGTGTGTTTTCAGATGTGTATGCATGAATGTCATACATTTGTGTACATGTGTGTGTGTGTGTGTGTGTGTGTGTGTGTGTGTGTGTGTTTGTACCTTCAGTCTGTCTGTTACTGTCTCTTAGAATGTCTTTCTTGGTTTTTCTTTTGTTGTTGTTTGTATTTGCCTGCGGGAGCGTGTGTTTGTGTGGGTGTGTGTGTGTGTGCATCTGTGTGTGTGTGTTTCTGTGTGTGTGTGTAAGCTTAATAGATGTGTTGTGGCCTCAACTGGAGGGAGGTTGATACCACAGAGGCGTGTCAAGGGAGATTAGGGGCTACACGCTATGAAGAATTGAGTCATGAGTGTGTGTGTGTGTGTGTGTGTGTGTGTGTGTGTGTGTGTGTGTGTGTGATAAAGCCTTTGGCTGTAGCGGTGCTGGATGATAGATGTGTGAGAGGAATTAGAGTGTGTGCTCTCTTGTACCTCCCAGCACTCAATGGGAGACCAGGCCACTCATGACAACTCTTATCGTATCACACACACACACACACACACACACACGCACACACACACACACACACACACACACACACACACAGGCAGCCATGTGAGACAGCTCGCCACAGATAGGAGAGGATGAGGGGTGTGAAGGAGAGAATTAAGATGATTTGTGAACTGTGTGTGTGTATGTGCGTGTGTGTGGTTGAGAGGGAGACAAAGACTGCATTTGCGTTTGACGTGTATGTGTGTGATGTCATGTGTGTGTGTGTGTGTGTGTGTGTGTGTGTGTGTGTGTGGTGTGTGTGTGTGTGTGTGTGTGTGTGTGTGTGTGTGTGTGTGTGTGGTGTCATGTGTGGTGTGTGTGTACGTGTGTGTGTGTGTGTGTGTGTGTGTGTGGTGTCATGTGTGGTGTCAGGTGGTAATAGCGGAATAGCTGGAGGAGCTGACTAATGGTAATGCTCAAATTGAGCGTGAATACTTTTGTGTCACACAATGTGTGTGTGTGTGTGTGTGTGTGTGTGTGTGTTTCTAAGGGAGGCTAGAGGGAAAAGCACATTAACAGGTCAGACCCATTGAGCCTTGAGAGAGCCTCTGATAGAAACACACACACACACACACACACACACACTGCCTAGGGGGATTATCAGTGATGATATTAAACATCTCATCAAGTATCATTTCAGGGAAAGAGTGAGCTTATGTGTGTGTGTGTGTGTGTGTGTGTGTGTGTGTGTCTGAGCAAAAGAGAGAGGGAAAGAAAGAGAGAGTTGTGTGTGCAGTGTGTGTGTGTGTGTGTGTGTGTGTGTGTGTGTGTGTGTGTGTGTGTTTGGTGTCATGTGTGTGTGTGTGTCGTGTGTGTGTGTGTGTGTGTGTGTGTGTGTGTGTGTGTGTGTGTGTGAGTTGTTGGTGTTGCTCCACATCTGTCCTCTATGGGCCATAAAACTGTCCCCCTCCATCAAATGATACTGTTTCTGTCTCCTTCCCTTAATGGGAGTACTG
>NC_045167.1:26369813-26374813 GCF_900700415.2 Clupea harengus
TAGTATTGAGCTAGTCATGAGCTAGTCTTGAGCTAGTCTTGAGCTAATCTTGAGCTAATCTTGAGCTAGTCTTGAGCTAATCTTGAGCTAGTCACAAGCTAATCTTGGGCTAGTCTTGAGCTAGTCATGAGCTAATCTTGAGCTAGTCTTGAGCTGATCTTGAGATATGTTTGGGCTAGTCTAGAGCTAATCTTGAGCTAGTCATGAGCTGGTCTTCAGCAGGTCCTCAGCAGGCCCTCAGGTCTCTTCGGATGGGACCAGCTCTGCTCCACCCCTCACCTGTCTCAAACCTGTCTAACCTGCCTCTCTTACCCCTCCCCCCCCTGCCCACTTCTCCCCCGTCCTGTGTAGGGGTACTTTAGTGATCCTTGGAATGTTTTTGACTTCCTCATCGTTATTGGCAGCATAATAGACGTCATTCTGAGTGAGATCAATGTAAGTATATTACGACACCCCTATCTCTCTCTCTGTCTCTGTCTCTGTCTCTCTCTCTCTCTCACTCTGTCCCTCATTCTCTCACTGTACTTCTCTTTGTCACTTTTCTTGCTGTGTCCTCTCTCTCTCTTCTGTCCATCTTACCTCCTGTCCTCTCACTCCCCTCTCTCTCTCTCTCTCTCTCTCCCCCTCTCCCTCTCTCTCTCTTCTGTCCATCTCCTCCTGTCTTTTAATCTCCTGGACTTCCTTTCTTGAAATCTGACCACTCCCCCCACCCCCACCTTACCACGCCCCTTTTGTAGTAGGGGTAGAATATGCTGTCACCATGGTTACGACCACTGTTAGGGTATCCCAGTGTTCTGCTACAGGAAGTATAGAACTTAAGAGCGTTTGAAAGAGAGAGAGAGAAAGGGAGAAAAAGCTCAGGAAAGAGAGAAGAAGAGAGGGTAAAAGAGAGAGCGAGTTCTCTGCAAGGCTCTCTCTACTGTGTGACTAACCAAACTAACCAAAACAGCTCGGTCTCCAGACTGTTCCTCTGGGGGAGGGAGGGGGGGGGTCTGTCCTCTCCTCTCCTCTCCTCACTCTCTGGACAAGCATGACAGGCCGCCGCTGCCCGTGGTCATCCTCCGAATCAACCCGTTTCATTTGTTTGCTCTGGTCCCTCACACGTTTTTTGCTTTCTCTCCAGTGGATACCTGACACCACAATGTTCACACGGAACCCTTTCTTATTATTGTTCTCTTTTTTCTGTTTCCTGTTTTTTTCTGTTTCTGTTTCTTTTGTCCCCACCCAAACGCAGCATTATTTTGTTGATGCATGGAACACATTTGACGCCCTAATAGTTGTGGGTAGCGTTGTTGACATAGGTATCACTGAGGCTAACGTAAGTAGCCCTCTGAGTCCTGCCTGCCTGCTCCCTCTCCTCTCTGGTTGCCCCTAGCGATTAGACCACTGCACTCCTCTCTACTCCATCCTGGATTTTTCTCATCTCTGACTCCCAATGGACTCACCCTAGTCCAAGCATGTGCCGCACTGTATAGCACACACACAGGGGGAGTCATGTTCTGGCATTACTGCAGCACGGCTAGGCATCCGCTGGGCTCTAGACAACTCTAGTTACTGTAGTTACTGTAGTCACAGCAATGTAAACAACTCTAGTTACTCTAGTTACTCTAGTTACAGCAATGTAAACAACTCTAGTTACTGTAGTTACTGTAGTCACAGCAATGTAAACAACTCTAGTTACTCTAGTTACTGTAGTCACAGCAATGTAAACAACTCTAGTTACTCTAGTTACTGTAGTCACAGCAATGTAAACAACTCTAGTTACTCTAGTTACTGTAGTCACAGCAATGTAAACAACTCTAGTTACTCTAGTTACAGCAATGTAAACAACTCTAGTCATTCTAGTTACAGCAATGTAAACAACTCTAGTTACTTTAGTTACTGTAGTCACAGCAATGTAAACAACTCTAGTTACTGTAGTTACAGCAATGTAAACAACTCTAGTTACAGCAATGTAAACAACTATAGTTACTTTAGTCACAGCAATGTAAACAACTCTAGTTACTGTAGTTACAGCAATGTAAACAACTCTAGTTACAGCAATGTAAACAACTCTAGTTACTTTAGTTACTGTAGTTACAGCAATGTAAACAACTCTAGTTACAGCAATGTAAACAACTCTAGTTACTCTAGTTACTGTAGTTACAGCAATGTAAACAACTCTAGTTACAGCAATGTAAACAACTCTAGTTACTGTAGTCACAGCAATGTAAACAACTCTAGTTACTCTAGTTACTGTAGTCACAGCAATGTAAACAACTCTAGTTACTCTAGTTACTGTAGTCACAGCAATGTAAACAACTCTAGTTACTTTAGTTACTGTAGTCACAGCACTGTAGTTTACTGTAATTCTGTTATAATGTAAATGTATGTAAACGTTGCCTACAGATATCCTACTCTAGTTTTTTGTAGTGTTTTGTCTTTTAAAACTTTGCTGTGTACATCAGACTTATTGGTTAATACATTTGAGAAAGAAACAACATTAAAGTAATAATGCTAATTATAATATGATCACAGTTTGATGATCAATAATAATTGAGTAGGATTCGGATGCTTCTTATGTTGTTGCATTTGGTCAGTGGTAGTACACATAGACTGATCATCTTATTTTGGTCTGAACGTATTTTGGTAAAGGTCTCCTTATATTCAGTACCCGAGCCTCTCCCCTCTGGAGGATGAGACAGCCTTGTACCAATTCAAAGGAAATAGCACATACTGTTCGTTTGGAGGAAACACCTTTTCTTGGCGTGACACTATATTTTGTCCAAGTACCCAAATATAAAAAAAGGCTTGCCGGTTCTGTAACCACAACAAATTGGTGATGCTCCTAGTGCCCCCTACCCGCCGATGCCAGAATTACACCCCCGAGTCCGCTATACAGTCTTCTGACCCCACCTCCTTATTGTTCACCTGGTTTGGTTTGGTTTGGTTTGGTTTGGTTTTCTGGGTTGAGTTGATCTTCCTCTCACCTCTGATCACTTCATATGACCTTCACGCATGACCTTTCCCATCTATCTTCTGTCTGGGGGTCGTGACCCCCTTCACCCTTAACTCTGACCGCCATTTTTAAGAAACCCTCTGCACTACCCCCTGATTAACCTCTTGAATTAACACCAATCCATAGACAACCCCCCCTAAAAGCCTTGGCAACAGAACGTGCACACACACACAAGTCTAAGTGTGATGATGTGTATATATGTATACATATATATATATGCTATATGCTGTGTATGTATACATACATCTGAGTGTGTGCGCGTATGTGACCGATGTTCATTGCCTAGTTAGCTGATCAGAGAAAGAGAACAGAGTCCTGTTCCAGTGTTTCTCTATCCAACTGCCCCCCCACCCCCCAACCCCCCCGCCCAGAACAAACCACCCCTTGAATCGATGCGCAGGAGCTTCTTAAAACCTCCTCAGGTGTGCGGTCCTGTGTCACTGGAATGTCGTTTGCCGGAACAGCGAGAGATATAGAGATGCGCTTGGCCCGGTTCGGCCCGGTTTGGTGCGCCTGGGCTCAGACCCTGCATCTACCCCTGAATGCCTGCCCCCCCCCCCCCCCGGGCCCTCCTGTCTGAAGTCTGTCCCCCTTCCCCCTTCCCCACCCCCCAACTGCACCTTGCTCTTTTTTATGAATGTTCTTCTCTCTGTTGTCTTTTTCGGTTCTACTGTTCTATTCTGTTCTGTTCTATTCTGTTCTGTTCTCTATTCTTGCTCGCCAATAGAACCCTGGGTAACACAAGCCTCTGCCCTTTGAACCCTGGGTACTGATACAGTTGAACTCAGAGCATCATGGAAAAGAAATAAAATAAATACAAATAAAAGTGTGGCACACCGATGTCAGAAGAAACATGATTGAGAAACGTTCCCTCTACGCGGGCGAGATGAATCTGAAAATGCTGTGACATTATAAGACTTTATTAGTGGCATGCCTGCGTTTGACCCGGTGAGGTCTGTCAGTGTTTGCCAACATCAGGAGTCCTTCTCTGTGAGGTGACTCTCCACAGCGGAGGCGTGTGTTACCCAGAGTTCCTGCGGTGTGTGTGTGTGATGATGGTAATGATGAATACTGATGAGATGTGTGTGTGTGTGTGTGTGTGATGATGGTAATGATGAATACTGATGATGTATAACTGACCTCTGACCTTTGACCTGACCTCAGACATGTTTCATACCCCCCCCCCCTCACGACCCCCACACCACCCCTGACCTCCACCAGCCCAGCCCAGCCCAGCCCAGCACACACACACACACACACACACACACACACACACTCACACACACACACACACACAGACATACACACACACACACATATACACAAACACACACACACAGACAAACACTCATACACTCATACACTAACCTGTATAATGAGGCCCATTGGCACACACACACACACAAACACACACACACACCCACACACACACATACATACGCACGTACAGACACTCATACACTAACCTGTATAATGAAGCCCATTGGCCTGGTGGTTTGAGTTAATAAGGTGTGTTGTCCTCCTCTGTGTGCCCTCAAACACACTGCAAACGGGTGCCTCACAAACACTATCAGGCCTGGGTGTGTGTGTGTGTGTGTGTGTGTGTATGTGTGTTGGTGTGTGTGTGTTGGTGTGTGTATGAGTGTCCCTGTGTATTTGTGTCTGTATGGGAGCGGATGTGTTTGCATCAATGACTGTCTGTGTGTGTGTGTGTGTCTGTGTGTGTCTGTGTGTGTGTGTGTGTGTGTGTGTGTGTGTGTGTGTCTGTGTGTGTGTGTGTGTGTGTGTGTGTGTGGGAGGGTTGTGTGTGTCCATGTTTATGTTTAAATCTATGTATGTATGTTTGTGTTCGAGTCCAGATGTCTGCTGTGTATACACACCCACTCTCTCTCTCACACACACACACACACACACACACACACACACACACACACACACACACACACACACACACACACACACACACACACAGCACCCAGGCCTCTGATGTATTTGTGAGTGT